>NC_069110.1:18690808-18775109 GCF_947172395.1 Bicyclus anynana | reverse complement strand
ACCACACACGCAGAGAATTAAGAAAATTCGCGGCTTTGTATTATTATGTTCTAGGATTGAGTCACGGTTCAGCCTATGAAATATTGAGTTATTTCTTGAAATTCTGAGTAGTGGGGAAGTTAATGAAGCACCTCGAGCCTTTGATCCCAGTCATGATCATTAATGTTGTTCAAACTGTTATTCAAACATCTTCCTGAGCCCGCTAACCCGCATCGCAGCGTCGTGAACGTAGGCTCAATCACCTCTCCTAGGAGAGTGCCTGGCCCTGTGGTAAACGAGCATAGTTAAAAACGACATCTAATAACTATAAGTACTTGATAGAACGCGTGTATAAATGTTAGCATCAAAAATATTATATTTTCAGGCTCAAAATCCAAAAGTCACTGTTCATTTTGTTCCAAGTAGTGACAATGGTAAGTTTCCTGGCGATATACTTCATACCGGAGAGCGGGGCGAAGGTGTCCGTGGAGTTAGACTGCGGGGACTCTGCCACCACGCTCCGAAGCTGCTACGACTCCGCGGACCAAATTGACAAGTGCAAAGTGAGCTCCTTGTCAGACTCCAGCGGCAACTCTACCGCCACCTGTGAAGTACGTACATTTTTTTTCTTTTTATTAACCCCCGATGCAAAAAGAGTGATGTTCTTAGACATGTTTGATGAAAATCGGTTGAGCCGTTTAAAACGAGTGGGGGATGAAAGTGGGGAAGAACAACCGAATGTCTGCAAATATACTCGAGTGCTGTCTCAAATGATAGCGCAATCGCTCGCTGCTTCGTTCACGTGAAATTCTGTTTTATACAAATCCCTCGGGAGCCATGGATTTATTCGGGATAAAGAGTAGCTTATATGTTGCTCAATAACCTCCTCTATCTCTGTGAAAGTCCCGTTAAATCGGTTCCAGATATTAGCCCGGACAAGTAGACAGACAGACAAATTAAAACGCAGTTATTTTAAAATATATAAATAACACAGATAGACACTTTAATTAAAAAGAATCAGCACGAGATGCATCCTACCGAACCTATCGATCGTAACAAAACCGTATGATAGGATTCTCAGGATCCAGAATAACATGAATGCAATAATTAATTTAAGCATTGGGCCAGCGCGGTGGATTAGGGCCTAACCCCCATAATTATGAGAGGTGACTTGTACTCAACAGTACAGCACCCAGCACTCAACAGTATAATTAAGAACAACACCTAATACAAAAGCCTACAATAACACGTAGGCTACTTTTATCCCATAAAAATCGCATCTTCTGCTTTCTGGTAAGAGATACGTTTTCAGCCGTAAGCTGTTGAGTTGTTGGACTGGCTAAAGAATGAAAGTGTTATGTAATGAATCGTTGACACCATTCCAGATGAGCTGCGGCATGACGTCGCCAAAGATGTGGCAAACAGTTTGCGAGCACTGGCACATACCGAAGTACTGTTACAGCGACGCTAGACACATAGATTACACTGCATTCATAAACAATGTGCATGCAAATGACTCCTGCGTGTACATGGCGTCCAATAAAGTCATACTCGACGGTGAGTCTTTACACTGTACACCAGTGGCGTAGAGTGCCTTGCTAGGGCCTTGTATCAAACTTAGTTGAAGGGTAAATATGACAGTGACTGTTTACTGTGCTTCCAACTTTTGGGCACACGCTTAAGGCTGGCAGTCCACCGAAGCAGAGCGAGGGGGAAACGAAGCTGGGTTAAGTAAATTAAATTTAACATTTATTTATTTAACATAGTCTGCAACTGCGGTCCGCAAGTCAGGATTTTATTTATATTCTTTACAAGTTAGCCCTTGACTACAATCTCATCTGATGATGATGAGTGATGATGATAAGTGATGATGCAATCTAAGATGGAAGCTAACTTGTTACGGGTAGGATGAAAATCAACATCCCTTTCAGTTTTTACACGACATCGTAACGGGACGCTAAATTGTTTGGCAGTACGTTTTGCCGGTAGGGTGGTAACTAGCCACGGTCGAACTCCCACCAGACAGACCTGGACCACTTAAAAAAAACAACAATTGGCCCTGCTAGGGATCGAACCCAGGACCGTCTTGTAAATCCACCGCACATACCACTGCGTCACGGAGGCCGTCAATATTTCAGATTAGGATTTTAAAATTGGTTCAAAAATGGTCATCAGGACGATAGCGACGTAAATAGGTGGACGATGTCAAGGAGTGTACCAAGAATAATTACAGCCAGCTGAAAAACATTTCATGAGGTCGGATAAGTTTTCTCCGTCTGATCGCCAAACTTTAGTTTCTTCAAACTAAAGGGCGCCTGATAATGATGATACCGCGTAGTTACCGTCAGAGGTATGCGTAGAATACACTTGTGTCTCTTCTAAGTAAGTCCGTTTTCTTCTTAGACTGCAGTCACTTAACATTAGGTGCTTTCGCCAGTCTAGGGTTAACTTGACGTTGGATAAAAAAAAGAATGACAAAACGCTCGTCAAAAATCGATCAAATACTTCATAAATGCTTTCAGGTTTCTCCTACGTACCTAGTTGTCGCGTCGGCTCCGGCTATGTGGACATAAACGAGCCATGCTCCCTCGATTGTGACAATCAAAATTTGGCAAACTTAATCGGTTCTAATGAGGCCAATATGACATGCTTGGACAAAATGCTCAATTTTAGGGTGTGCAATAATAATACTCAGGATTTGGCCAACATTACCGGGGATTCTTATAGCAAATGTCAGGTGTGTACCTAGCAACTGTTATTTACGTATATATAGAAAGAAGAAAAAAGAAGGAAAATAAATTTATTAAGTTTTTAGTGTCACAAACAGTACATCCTATCTTAGATATTTTATGACTGTCTGTATTGACACCAAACAGAAAGGGTTTACAGCTCAGCATTAGCCGTATATACTAGAGGCAATCTTATCTTGAAAATGATGTCACCATGATACATATATTTTTTACTCTAATTTATTTATTTTGTTTAATTCTTAACAATGTTATTAATACAAAATATTTAAATCAAAACACTATTAATTAAAAAAAAAATCATACCTCCCGCTGCGGGACATTTCAGTGCCTAAACAACTGGTGGGCTCCAGAGTGAGGAACCTCCTCACAATACGCGCTGTCTCAAGAATCAGTGCTTTCTGTATTCGACTCTTGATCCATCAGTTAAGCGAAAGCTTCTTAATGTATTTGTCGAAACTTTTCGCTATAAGACGCTAAGGCTAAATCGCTTGGCGGTAAGTCTTGTCGGTAGGGTGGTAATTAGCCAAAACCGAAGCCTCCCACTAGCCAGACCTGGACCAATTGAAAGAAAACCTCAATCGTCCCAGCCGGGGATCGAACCCTCCGTCTTGTAAATCCACTGCGCCACGGAGGCCGTCAGAAAAGAATGTTGTTGCAGGCGTCGTGCGAGCTGGCCCCGCACGCGCCGTGGCGTCTGATGGAGATCTGCGAAGGCTGGGGCGCCGACGCAGCGCAGACGTGTCGCCCGGGTACTCCAGAGCCGTTGCCCGCCAGCCTCGCCTTCACCGGTACGGTGACGCTGAACACGTTCATGGCGGAGCACAAGTGTGTGTACGTGCACCTCAAACAAATACAGCTGGAGGACGGTGCGTATGCCTATCATCATCATCATCATCAGAAGCCTATTTTAACAGCTCACTAAAGGACCAGCTTATGTAACCAAGTGGCATGTTGGTTCTCTTTCTACAATCGCAAACGCTTCGAAAACTAGAAAATGAGACGCTGTATGGGGATGACAGGTCTTGATCGCGTGTCCTGTCGATAGCAAATGTCATTCCCATACATTTTTCTAGTATCAATGTGCCACTTGGCTTCAGGGGCAGGCCTCCTTATTTATAGGAAAGGGGATAAAGATTCATAGATGCAAAAATGCACTGCCTACCCTAAGGGCTCAATACAAATCTGTACGTTGGACAACAGAATACACAACTTCAGAGATACGTCAATGACATATCTTGTAAAGAGAAAAAGACATTATCGCCCAATAGCGACAGATTCGAAAATATCGCTTTCTCTTTCATTGCGATGGGACATAAGAGAAAGCGATATATTTGATGCGAGTCTAATAATTTTCGTTCGTTTTATAAAATGATAATCTATCATATTTGCAGGTTCCATACACTACCCGTACTGTGGCTCAAAAGCAGCGTATCAAATAGGCGATGAATTGTTTCACTCCACTTGCGACATCACATGTAATAACGAAATGGTATGAACATTTAAAAATCTATATATATAAAAAAGAAAGTCGTGTTAGTTACTTCACTTATAACTCAAGAACGGCTGAACCGATTTAGCTGAAAATTGGCAGGGAGATAGTTTAGAGCCAGGAGAAGGACATAGGATACTTTTTACTTTTTTTTTACGGGTAGGGTAGGGTAGGGTATTGGTAGGATAGAGGTAGTTGAAAGTTTACATCGAGTTTCACGCGGACGAAGTCGCGGGCGTCCGCTAGTAAGTAATGAAGAAAAATCGGACAAAATTGCATATTAATTCTACTAATTAAAAAGGTTTGTCTATAACTTTACTACTTGTACTGGTACTATAATTAGAAAGCTGAAATATGGTATTTCAGCTTTCTAGTTCTAACATAAAATTACGTGTATAAAATTATAAGAATAAAATTTTAAAAAATATATATTTTAGGGTTCCTTCCCTACTTGCATAGTTTTTTATCGACTATCCTATGGTGTGGGGTATCGTTATCGATATTTTTGTTCATTACAGGAGGGATAAAAATGCTAATTTAATCTGCGGAATACCACTTTGCGTGTGGTCCGACACGCATTTGGCCGGTTTTAAGGGATGATGACAGTATAAATTAAGAGTATGCTAATAGTAAAGCAATTTTGTAAAAGTAACAGGGTATCTGCGATCGAAACATTCGGAGCTACAGGGATTTAAAAGGTTATATTTATGGCGCTGCCGCGGATCCCTGAAAAACGCCCCATTCAAAATGGTACGATTTGTATGGGTGTTCAATCAAAATTTCTAATATCTTTGTTATTTGTGCGTTTATGTTTATAGTTCAAATATTGAAAAATGTCACATTTAATGTAAGGAAGCTAAAACTGTATGAATTTTCATCTAATTACGATAAAAGATTTTTAATGGATTTTGAAATTTTGTAATCTTATTTAGTTTGCAAATATCCAGTCAATCTTTGCTTTTTATGTATAAATTAGTTAACATTGACCTTATCGGAATTTATCATAAAAATCAATATATTCAAACCTAGTCAACATTCCCATTCCAGGTGAACGAATTGTTTAAATCAGCGTCTGAGAGCCACGCCGACGACAGCACTCAGTACTCGATGCAGTTCTGGCTGTTCTTCCTGCTCATGATCATCAGCTGGGTGGGGCAGGCGGTGGTCGTCACCTTCGCCGACGCTATATGCTTCAATCTGTTGGGTGAGGCATCTTATAGGGGAGCCGAAGGAGGGATGCACAATCGGCGACCAAAAAACGTCCCCACTCAGAGTGCCAAACACAACTTCTTAGCACTCAATTCAAGTAGTCGCATTTGCAAATTCAACCTTAAACTCTATCCTTAAGGTTGAATTTTCTCTGAATTTGGGATTTTATAGAATATTGGACTATATTTAAAGGTCTTTAGGTATAATTTTTTTTTAAATATTGGATAGAAGCAGGCGTTACTTTGCGGAAGTTCATCATGATTATATAATGATTTATTTATTTTGCTATCATCCGCGAAAAGTCGACGAACCCATGCGACAACGATTTGACAATTGCACGTTGTAGAGTCAACATCTCCTGAGGATGCTCCGGTTTCGGGGTGAAACGTACGTAGAGAGTATTTCGTCGGACCTGGGTGACGTTGTCGCATGGGTTCGTCGACTTTTCGCGGATGATAGCAAAATAAATAAATCATTATATAATCATATTTTTTTTTACCAATAATTCTAAAACTGTCAAAGCAAAATTGGCCAGTTCTTAAGTGAAATTTTTCACATGATTGTGCGTCCTTTTATTAAAAGAGGTCAATGGCTGCAGACCAGGAATTTATCGGGGAAAATGAACATCGACGACATTGGACAATCTGATTGCAGGCACAAAGATCTCCCTGTATGGCAAGCAGAGGTTGTGGGGCTCCGTGGGCTTCGGATTGTTCTCGCTGCTCACCGGCGTGCTCATCGACGCTTTCAGCTCGGGCGCGGTCAAGAACTACACTGTGGCCTTCGTGCTCATGTTCGTGTTCCTGTGTGGAGACGTGCTCGTCTCCTGTTATATAAAGGTGCGGTTTTTGAAACCTTCTCACTGGTGCGGTGCCTCTGAAACGTGAGGTCCTGGAAAGTTGCAAAGGCGCGCTTGTCTCAGAAAGCTCGTCAGACCGTAGGGCAGTAGCTGATAGCGATTATTTCAGTGCCCGCCGATGACGCAAAGTTGTCAGTGAGCGCCGATGAAGGAAAGGAGCAGGCCATTCAGGTCGCCGAATGCCTCATGGATTGCTAGGGAGCCATTGTGTGTGTGAGTTTTACTGATAAAGATTTGCACCTATTTCTAACTATTTCTATTAATATAACATAGCCAATTTTAGTTATACGCATTAATTATCACACTACGAAAGACTATTACTAAACCTCGGTTAAAAAGCTTTTTTTTTTTAAAAGTAATTGATAATTTCCAGGTCGAGTCAACGAGAATGTCCGTCAACATGATGGCAGACATCGGCAGTCTCCTGACGTCGTTGCCCACAGTGGTGTTCCTGCTGTGGACGGTGGCGGTGGGGCTCTGCACGGGACTGATCTGGCAGTTCTTGTTCTGGCACATCGAGGACATAGCCGGCCTGTCGTGCGACGGAGCGGCGTACGTGAAGACACTGCAAGGATTGGCCAGCGCCATACAGACGTTCGGCGGAGAGATACCCTTCATGTTCGTCTCTGGTGAGTGTCCATTACGTATCCTGCCCCATGCGGGCGAGACGTAGGATGGCAGTACGCGACGGCTTCCTGTCTAAAAATGTCAATTGCTGATTTTCCACGTCGATGGCCATTCTCCACTTGTCCAGCCATTCGGGAAGTCGGTCCAGAAGACGCTGCTTCTTGTTGGTGGCGACGAACGATGGTAGGCCGGCACAAGGTACGCACTGTTATCAGCAAAGAGCGACAACAGTACGTCATTCTCCCCCTCGGGTACGAATGTAGTCTGTGTTCATGACGTATAGATGTGACAGGTAGCTTCTCTGTGGTACTTCGGCACGCACAGGGCGCCCTCTACAGAGATATGGTTCCTTGTCGCACAAGCACCGGTGGCACGGTGGTGGTGAGGAGCTTCGCCAGGAGGCCGGCGTGCTACACGCGAACGAAGGACTATCGAGGCCTTTCCGATTCCGATTTTGCTTACAGAGAAATCTGTATCGAGGACGACCCCGATAGTGCAGTGCCCTTTGTTCTTTTCATTGGCAATAAAGTGCAGTTGCTGCGACAGCCGAACTGCTTATTGCGCAGTTGGATGTGGGGAGACAGCCTTCGCAGCAGTAGACGCTCGAACACCTTGGCGGTGTGCGGCAGTAGCGTGATTGGTCAGCAGATTCCAGAGGCAGTGATCCTTACCTGGTTTGCGTATGGCTTTCTTGCTTCTCTTCTATGTCTCAAGGAAATGCCCGGTGCGGAGTACACCATTTAATGAAGCTGGTACTAAAGCCAGGTAGTTGTTGTATACCAACAAGATGGTGCACTTGATTAGTTTGATCAGCCGATAGAGGTCCACCCAGTGAGGGGTCGACCAACAGCCTGGGTGCGCTTTCCGACACAGAGTCGCCATTACAGCGCCTTGGAACCCCAACGTCGCCTCTTGAACTATGTGATTCGCCCATTGCCACTTCAGCTTTGCGACTCACTGAGCTATCTCAGTGACTTTGGTTCGTCTGCGGATCTCTGATTTATGTAATATATACATATAAATATTTCTAAAAAATGATTTGATTTGGCAGGTCACGTCATCCAGAAGTTCGGTCATACGAACACGATGTCCCTGGTGCTGTTCGGTTTCGGCGTCCGCTTCCTGCTGTACTCCGTGGTGACCGACCCGTGGTGGATCCTGCCCATCGAGATGTTCCAGGGGATCACGTTCGGGATGTTCTACCCCACTATGACGTCGTACGCCACTGTCGTATCCCCGCCGGGATCCGAGACCACTGTGCAGGTACTGATCACATTTTTAAAAGTGATTAGCCTGAAATTCGGTATGGAAGTAGATTAAACTCTGGATTGGTACATACACTACTTTTTATCCTGAAATAATCACGGATGGAAGGATGAATGTTTTTTTTTTATTCTTTACAAGTTAGCCTTTGACTACAATCTCACCTGATGGTAAGTGATGATGCAGTCTAAGATGATAGTGGGCTAACTTGTTAGGAGGAGGACGAAAATCCACACTCTTTTCGGTTTCTACACGACATCGTACCGGAACGCTAAATCGCTTGGCGGTACGTTTTTGTCGGTAGGGTGGTAACTAGCCACGGCCTAAGCCTCCCACCAGCCAGACCTGGACCAATTAAGAAAACCTCAATCGATCCAGCCGGGGATCGAACCCAGGACCTCCGTCTTGTAAATCTATCGCGCATACCACTACGCCACGGAGGCTGTCAAAAATTGTTTTGACGGAATTTGTTAGGAGTATCTCTGTGTGAAATGCGGAGATCCGCAGAAGAAACCAAAGTCACCGACATAGCTCAACGAGTTGCGAAGCTGAAGTGGCAATGGGCGGGGCACATAGTTCGAAGAGCCGATGGACGTTGGGGTCCCAAAGTGCTGGAATGGCAACCTCGCACTAGAAAGCGCAGTGTTGGTCGACCAGGTGGACTGACGACATCAAGCGAGTCGCAGGGATTCGTTGGATGCAGGCGGCTCAGTATCGCGATGTTTGGAAGTCTACAAAAGGCATATGTCTTACAGTGGACGTCCAGCGGCAGATATGACGATGATGATGATGATGATATGATAGATTCAGATTTTCGCTTACAAAAACTGACAAAATTCAAAAATTCAAAATACATTTATTTCAATTAGGCTTTGTATGCAACACTTTTGAATTGTATATGTCACAACTTAATTTAATCCAATGGTGGTGGTAATAATAGTCGAAAACTTAAAATTAAAGTTACGAGGGTTCCAAACGCGCCTTGGTCCAAGAAGAGACCACAACAAACTCAGCCTATACTATAGCCATATTCGAGGAGTACTGTTTACTAACAAACAAATTAGAAATGAGGGTAGAAAATGCATGCCATTTCATAACTTTTTTATTTTAAATTATGAATTGTTGTTTTATAAAATATTATTCAAAATATAGTAACTTTATCTAATTGTTGTAAGCTTATTAATCAAAATTATTTTTATTAATTTTAGAACAAGTTAATTATAACTATTATTAGGTGGGAAATGACTATTGATTTATACCCTCATTTTTAATTTGTTTGTTGGTAAACAGTACTCCTCCAGTATGGCTTTAGTATAGGTTTTTTTTTTGTTTACCACCATCGTTGTCCTATCATAACAGGGTCTAGTGGGCGCAGTTTTCGAGGGTGTAGGCTCATCGTTGGGCAGTTTTATCGGCGGCCGACTGTACGCCGCGTACGGCGGCTGGAACACGTTCCTGTACTTCGGTATTGGCGCGCTCGTGGCGTGCGCCGTGCACGCGCTGGCGCAGCTGGCGCTCGGGAGACGCGCGCACCTCGACGCGGACCGAGGTAACATTAAACAGGAAACTGACGACTAGAGCGTACACTAGTGTTGCGTGATCCTCGGTGACCACGATGTGCGCCGAATCAAGGTTTATGTCTACAGACACAGTGCGTCACAGACAAGTAGCGTGGCAGACACCCACAGACGCCGTCTATTTACACTGCTCAGCAGGTAGAGACACTTGAAAGTCCTTTTCATGAAAGGACGCGGCGCTAATGTCTTAATGACGCTTCATTGTCATATCAGCGCCTTACACAAATGACAATACCGCCATTACCAAATGTAATGGCGGTATTGTCATTACATTTGTCATTATATTATTTATTTATTTATAAGAATACAGTAATTTACAAAAATTAAACAATGCAACCTAAATTAAATATATTACATTATTAAAGACTTATCATATAAACACATTTTTTAGACTGGCACCCTTTTAAAAATATTTAAGCGATGTATACAAACTAGATAAGATGTCAGAGATAGATGTCATTATATTGTCATTACCAAATGTAATGGCGGTATTGTCATTTGTGTAAGGCGCTGATATAACTATGAAGCGCCATTAAGACATTAGCGCCGCGTTACTATTAATTAATTTATTTATTTAATTTTAGTTCAGGTTTCATGAAAAGGACTATATAGACATGAACCGCACAGACAAAATATTCTTTCCGGAAATATGACCCGGCCCGTGTCTGTCAACGTCTGCGCGGCCGCGTTACGATAGATAAACACTGTATAGAAGAATATTATTTTGTCTGCAACGGCACGTGTCTGGCACGCTGAATGTCTGTAGATATAAACGGACCTTTCGGAGACTGCTCTGAACACGAGACCTATTCTGGGCAATCCGTTTCTAGCGTTTGTGGTCGTGGTGGTCAGCGGACTACGAGTTCGGTACACAACGTTCGCGCGCACGCGGCTGTCCTCGCTCCATCCTTCGCCGCATCTAGACGCCCCGGACTTCTCTTACTGTCCCTCGACCGAAAAAAAGTCAAGTAGACTCTTTTTTTAAATGGTCTGAAATTGTTCATTATCGTTCTACTGGATTAAAAAAATATGATATATTTTTTTAATGCGACATGATTACATGAAAAATTTAATTTTTAAATGCCCATTATGGTCTATACTTTAGCTGTTTCTTGATGACGTTAACAAATTCTTTACCAAACGGTTCTTTTGACAAATATATTAGTTAACTATTAGTACATCAAAAAACATTGTGACGTCACAAATTGTCGACAGCGTTTTTGACGTTTAGAATATTAGAAAAAATACATAATTTTTAAATTATGTTTTATAAGAAATCCCTACCTTTTATTAATAATAATCCATATATTTCGGACCCTTATTCCATGTACTATATAAATTAATAACGTTTATTATGATATGAGCCAACTACCCTATTGTAATTCGTCGTATCAGCCGTATCAATGATATGTGGACTACAGGGGCCTCTTAAGTTTGAAAGCAAAAATTACTAAAATTTAACCCACAATTAATCCACACTTTATCTGGCGCTTCTCGGAGAAAAAAAAAACATAAAAATATTGGGCCTCCCAACTAACTTTGATACAGGGCCCATCCTAGACCTACGCCACTGGTTTTTATTGCAATTGTACATTGTACATTGCAATTCGAAAATAGTTTGTGAAACCTGTTCCTTAATTGTACTTACTTTTTACGTAATGATTACGAATAGAGCAAAACTGATCAATTGAATATTATATTACTATTAACTGAGCGAGGCGAGGCAGTTGCGCCTCGCCTTGCTCAGTTTTTCGATCGTTTTCGGTTTTTGCGCTTGATTCAAAGGACTTGAAGCGATCCAAGGTTCGGACATGCGCCTTGCAGTACTCGGCTCTCTTCAGAACTTCGTCGAAGCGTCAAAGCCAGTATTGTATTTTAGGCTTTGCACCAGATGAATCACTAAATCGAAAAACCTTTTCAGTCGCGTTACAGGAGGACAGCTGTGTATTACTCGAGGATCACGCAAACTGTATCAATCTATGACCGTTATTTTTGATAAGTCGCCATACATTTCCTAGTTCTTGCCATCGAATAAATGATAATATTATAAAATAATATTATATTAACCGAATAAAAATATAGTTTAAGTCGTACAGCGTATTGTGATATTAGAAGACGAATTAAATAAAATTTAGTTCTAATCTAAATTAGTATGGGAATAACTATTTGGTCTAACTTAAAAATGAGTTCTCAGGATATGCAGTACATGTTTGCATATATGAATTGCTCGCCACTGCTAGCAACAAAAAGTACTCGAATCACGAGGTGAAGTCACAGTCTTCGATTCCCGAAAAATTTAATTTTTATCTCGTAAGCCAAAGTTTTTAAAACCTCTGAGTACTTGCTGCGTGTCTATGGATTTAACCTTCAAAGTATTATTAGATAAGATATTGACGATATGGTTATATACGTAATATATTTTAATATGTGGAAGGAAATTTTTGTACACATTTAAAAATAATGCGCAAACGGATTAACATGAAATTTGATATAGTTAATTAAAGTATTGTATAAAGCCTTTTTTTATTCTATGTTAGAAATACAATCAATTAATTACATACGTGATACATACTATATTGTTTATATATACTTGATTGATTGTAGAGATGTTATCTTAGATAATAGAACCTTATTAACAGATCAAATGGTCGAAGTTCGATAATTCTGCAACCACTATTATACGTAATCAACTTCGGCGCTTTTCCTATCAAAGACTGTCTTTTCATACGTTGTGATTTTTCCAATTTATTTTTTGTTGTTACATATGTTCCTCTACAATTATTTCCAATTATATTGTTGGAATTCGTTTTACACAAAAATGTAAAATTAGAAAAAAACCCAAAAATAAAGTTATTTCAGTAATTATGAAATTTGACTTATGCAATGAATACTTTCTTTTTTATACTCGTAACATTCCTCTTGTGAGATTTTATACAAATTTACTTAATATTGTAGTGAAATATTTTAATGAAATTATTATCCATTACGTCCATTTTTATTTTGTTTTTAGTGAGTATTCCATTTTATGTATACGTACTTAGTATTTTTTGAATCTATGTCGATTTATCAGATTATTTCCATATTTTGATTTTATGGATATAAATCTGATTATTGGTATATAAATATGATTTGTATATAAAAGAGTATGTCCGATTTAAATCTAAATCAAAAAAAACCCAGTGGAATCGGCTTATTTCTGGAACAATGTACTTTGTCGAATTATTGCAATTCGAAAATAGTTTGTGAAACCTGTTCCTTAATTGTACTTACTTGTTACGTAATGTTTACGAATAGAACAAAACTGATCAATTGAATATTACAATAATATTACTGGTTATAATGAATTTATGTACGTCGAAAATTATTATCGAATATTATTATTAAAGGTTGTGTAGCATGTTGTAAATAACTAGTTGTATGAGGTGAATGTAGTATATTATAATAAATAATATTAATTTATACAACACAATTTGTTACATATTTAAATTACCAGATTGATAATAATGTCAAAATTTTTATATACAAAACGTAATGTCTGGGCTAGCTAATATATTATATCGTATTTAGGGTACTATGACTGGTAAAAAAAACGTCATCTGGCTTAGACCACTGCGTATTACTCCGTGGTTTTTACTACACTGAATTCCGGCACTTTACTCACGTCGACGAATGTTTTTATTTATAATTAAATTAAATGTACTTTTTCGTCACTGACAACGAAGTTGTCATGAAAACATTTACAGGCTTGCCTCCTTGCATCCTGCCTCGGAAGAAACACCTCGAGTAGGTCCCAGGACTTGTGACCTTGGGTTCAGGCTTAAGGGAACCGTTTAGAATGCATTGACACATGTTTTAATATTGTCGAAATTCTCTCTACGCTGTCTTATACAGGGTGCTCGGGAGTTTCCCATAACTTCAAGGTGTTGACGAGTCCACTTATAGGAGCCGAACTGCATAACTAATATTTTTTTTTTACTAAAAAATAAAAGCTTTTTATATTTTCATATAAAATAATTTCAATAATTCTGACTATCCATGTAACACACGCCTTTATCTATCCTTTCATTATAAAATACGTTAAACTTGGGTACGTCATTATTATAAGGATGCGTATAATGGACACAATTTAAGAACTATTTGCAAAAGAAATATTTTTTACTCCGAAAATATTAATTTTAGAACACACATTCCTTAGAAATTTTTAAATACTCCCGAGCACCCAGTATACTACACTGTCTTTCGATTCATAAAGATTCATAAATCGAGAACATTGCTCGCTCTCGCAGACTGGTATAGTGTAATCTTTTGTTGACATTTCACTCATACAACTAGACATTTCGGATTGTATTTTTATTGTGTGTATTATTTGTATTAGTTCGTTATTATGTGAAATCGCATTTCCTAATATTATACTCAGTATTATTTAACATTTTATATCTAGTATTCTTATTATTAAATATATTATTTGTTTAGTCGTTGGCAGACATATTTTGTTTGATTTCCTCACCTATTACTACTTACAATCGAATATTGCACATGTATATTATTTTGTTTGTAAAAACAAATATGTAGGCCTATCATGCATTAATGTATCAAAAGAAAAAGTCAAATATCGACCAATAGCAACGGAGCTGTCCCAGTCTCAGCACTTTGTTCCTAACGCAATGAAAGAGAGAGCAATGTTTCCAGCTCCGTCGCTATTAGTCGACTTTTTGTCTATATATCCTATAGAGATATGTTTTGATTCACATCTTAGGCCTACTGGAGAGGGAGGTCAAAAATTGACGAAATCTTGCGATGTTCGTGACGTGTTATCATTTGTCACTGGTCACATCAGACGGAGCGTACGCATATATTGGAGAGACTTGAATAAAGCCAATAGTTACAAAAATGGCTCAAGCTGGATCCGATAATATACTTATATTATAATTATAATAGATCCTAAGACATATCATAAAGTTTCTGATAGACTTGAGCATTCACTTGTAACAGAACTTCGAGCAATCGCCGTTTATAGATTTGTCGAACTACACTACGAGCCGAGCCAAGCATAGAGCCAAACATTGCTACGAACATCTTGAGAATTCTAGCGAACGCTCTATTTGATCAAGCAAATATGCTCGCTAGAATGCTGTGTGACATTAGCACGAATGCGCCGTAACGCGCTTGCGTTACGAAGCGATTTTTTCTCCCTTAAGAAGTTATCACTTCAAAACATCGTTACAGAATATAACTGCAGTTCTAGTTTTTAATAAGGACATGAAATTTTGGGAAAAAGTTAAATTTTAATACTGAAGGATTAATTATTATCTACTCCTAGGTTTTAGTACGGACGTGAAACTTTGCATATATGTTGTTAACTTTAGTAGCAAAACGTGACCTCTACTTGAAAGTGATGTCGCAGTGGATAGTGTCCTCGCCTGGGCTCTCTTGAACGGTTAGTGGCATGGATGTGAAACTTTCATATGTAGTGTCTTCTGTGAATATGTCTGTACGCTCTCATAATATCTGTAGACTCACATAGTACCTATTAAAACTTAAAAGCAAGTTATTTACCATAAAAAAATATTTTTAAAACAAAAGTTTTCATTCAAATTACAGCAAAATAGTAAATAGAAAGAAAGGTAATCCTATTACATACGAAGTTACAGTGCTGAAAATAACTTGATTCTGGTCAAAGTCATTTTATTTTACATTTATTCGTTGTTTTTGGCTACATAATAACAAGCTTTTGTTCTAAATATGTTTATTATATGTTAATTTAGTCTTTATTTTGATATAGTAGAATCCGAATTAGAAATAACATTCACCCATCTGTAAAAAGAAATATATTAAAAGTAGGTAGCCTAAACATTTCCTGTACAAACTATTATTAACTATTATCATTATTGATAGTTTGGCCAGGAGTTTTTGAGGCAATCTACTTGCAATATATTTTTAACGTACTTATACAAAACACTTTTCAACCATTGAACAGATGAGTGAAGTTCATTTCTAATGCGGATCTTAGACTAATATTACTTTCATTATATTTTATTAGTCAGTATGGCATGAAGTTTGTGACTATTTAGTTAACGCAATTAAAAAAATGCTTAAAATTGTTTGTGTTATCTGTAACATCTGCAAATACCGTATTTTCTTTAACGGCTTTCCACATCACAGTTTAATTTGACTTCTGTGACTTCGCCTTATTATAATTTTATATTAATTTAATGTGTCTAAATTTAATTGTAAATTGTATGTCGGTCCATTGGTTCTCGTCTAAGTAGCTTCGTATCACGAGGGTTGGAGTCATTAAAAAAAAATCGTCAAATTCTTAAATTTAAATTCTTAGTCCGGGTCCTTTATTTGGTCTGACTGGTCTGTTTCTGTTCTGAATTCTCCGAGAGCACGTTGAGCCACTGTCACGGACATCAATCCTTAACATCTGGTAGTGATTGTGACAAGAGTAAATATTATCTTAAGCCCACCAAATATTAGCAGATTTGAATTATACTCCACTAGCTGACGCCGCGCGGTTTCACCCGCGTGGTTCCCGTTCCCGTAGGAATACGGGGATAATATATAGCCTATAGCCTTCCTCGATAAATGGGCTATCTAACACTGAAAGAATTTTTCTAATCAGACCAGTAGTTCCTGAGATTAGCGCGTTCAATCAAACAAACAAACAAACAAACACTTCAGCTTTATAATATTAGTATAGATAATCTATTACGGTGAACTGGCACTGTAATGGACCGTTACTAGATAATGCATTATATTATTATTATTAACTCATATTCGGCTTACTGCTGAGCTTGAGTATCCTCACAGAATGAGAGTGGTTAGGCCAATAGTCCACCACGCTGACCCAATGCGCGTTGGCAGACTTCAATTTTTTTTCAGTTATGCAGGTTTTCTTACGTTGTTTCTCTCTAAGACACACTTAATATTCAATTTCTTAAAATGCACGTAACTGAAAAGTTGGACGTGCCTGCCCCGGACCGAATTCGAATCTACCGGAATCGGAGGCAGAAGTCATATCCACTGGACTATCACGGCTTCGTTACCTGTGCACTGTGCATTATATAATCGATATATTTGTTTGCTTTCAGGTTATACATCAGTCATCAAATACGGCCAAGAGAACGATACTGTTCACATATTAGAAGAAATAAACGATGCCAGCTAACATTGTCTACATTACGGTTTCTTATGAATAGGAAATATTGGTTGTGCAATATATTTATATCAAAAGTTCCTATGAAATTAGATTTAGTGATTTATATGTATAAGTTCGGGTACTTTAATGAGATTATAATGGTCAGTGATATGTACACCTGGCTGCACTGATGTCTCGCTCAATTAATTTTTAAGAAGTTTTATATACGATTGGTATTAACATAGTGTGTGATAAAATAAGTGAAATAAATACTTTATTTATAAAAAAGTATACACGGATGCGTATAACACGTCATGTTGTCTTAAATGTGTTTTCTTGGTGTATTATTATGAATTAGGTCAAGTATACAAGATCCGAGGATAATAGTTCAATCAAAATAGAAGCAAAATGTAATAAATAAACGTTTGTCATTTACTCGTATTTAAAAAAAACATTCAATACCAACTAACAGTATTTAAATTATGTAATGAATATTAACCCGGCATGAATGAAGTGACAAATAGTTACACACTGTGACAAACTATAAGTCACAACTGCGAGGTGGGTTTCATCATCATCATCATTGAGCATCATCATCATCACAGCCAATGAACGACCACTGCTGGAGGGGATAAGCCACCACGCTAGCCCAATGCGGATTGGCAGACTTCACAAACGCAGAGAATTGAAAAAAAATCTCTGGTATGCAGGTTTCCTCATGATGTTTTCCTTCACCGTTTGAGACGTGATAATTAATTTCCTAAAATGCACACAACTGAAAAGTTGGAAGTATATGGAACGGACCGGGTTCGAACCTAGTCATATCCTCTGGGCTATCACGGATAAAATCCATTACTTAGCTTAAAATCTTCTCAGCGTACAAACTCGGGAAGCGTCTTTGTATTTATATGGGTTGATAACGACGAACGATACACATAATAATGATACATATTTTAATAAATACTTCTAACATGTAACCAACTAAAATACTGATATAATAGATATGTTAATAGATGACCATTTTAGAGTTATGCGAATTGTAAAAAGTGTCGGAAAAAGTTAAGACCCCGGGAGCTTCTATCGCACCGCTGCCGAATTCATTCAATATAAAAAACTATGCATGGTCCACCAAAGCATGCATTCTAATGCATGCTTTGTTTTGTATATCATGCTTTAATCAATTTACACAAAAACTTTACAAATTTTAAACCGAAACCTTCCTCATAAATCTATACTAATATTATAAAGAGGTAAAGTTTGTAATTTTCTAACATTCTTTGAAAGGGGTAATCTTCGGAACTACTGGTCCGATTTTAAAAATTCTTTCACCAGTAGAATGGCACGTTATCGAGGAGTGCTATAGGCTATTTTATATTGGTATCATATATATTAGCAGAGTTATCACAGTTTTTGTCATACAGGTCGGACCGACACTCCTCATAAACAAACTTATTTTCATGCGCTGCCTTAATCATTGTGTAAAATGGAAATCAATGTATGGGGGCTTTATGCACCTTTATAAGTACTACAAAAAATTCCGCGACGCCATATATCTATCTTCTATATATTAGCAGATATAGTACCTTTTGTGTTTGAATATTATTAATTTTATATAGGTACGTAGGTTTACGTCATTATTTATACAACTAAACTTAAATCCTTATCAAAATAAATTATTTAATCATCACAAGTATATTATAAAAATAACATTTTCCCTTTACAGTATATTAATTAGTTACATAGTTTTGGAGATAACACAAAATTTCTAAAAGACGCGAGAATGCCGCTATATGACGCCCAGAGGTTTCAGTTAAGTAGTTCCCGTTCCCGTGTGAATATGGGGATCGAATTACACGATATCGATTAGCCTATGACACTCGCAAATAACGTAGCTTTCTATTGGTAAAAGAATTTTAAGAATCGGATCAGTAGATCCAGAGATTACCCCCTACAACCACACACTTTGCCTCTTTATAATACTAGCATAGAAGCCCCATTTCCTTTGGTCATCGCACCCCGCTCAAAGGGCTGGACCAATTTTGCTAAGGGTAGGGGTAGGGTAGGGATAGAATAGGAGTAAGGTACGGAAGGTGTAGGGTAGGGTACGGGTAGGTTAGTATAGGGGTAGGGTACAGGTAAAGTAGGGGTAGGGTAGGATTAGGGGCAGGGTAGAGTAGGATAGGATTGGGTAGGTTTAGATTGGTAGTAAGGTAAGTTAGGGGTTATGGAAGAAGTGCACATAAGTGAAAGCGAACCTTGGCCGGGTCCGCTGTTGAATATAATATTTTGAAATAGGGGTTGAAAGTTGACATCGATTTTTACGAGGACGAAGTCGCGGGCGTCCGCTGGTCTATCATAAAAACATAAATTCCACCCCTTAGTATTTCACAAGATCCCAACATAACGCCTGAAACCTACCAAAGTCTATTCAGAATATACAAAAAAAAAACAACTTTCAACAAAGTTTCAACACAATAGCAAAAGGTCAAGAGGAAGCCAAAAATATTATGTTTTTTAAAAAACGTGGAAAAACTCTGCGATAATTGCCATCCTTTGTGAATTGTAAAAAGTGTCGAAAAGATATTTTCTTTCAAACTTTGCGTAAGATTGAAAGAAAATATTCTCAAGTAGGTAACTCATGAAACTGAAATGAAAATAAAATAATATTAACTATACAAACACAATAAAAATGAAGAAACAATAATAAACAGAGAGTAAAGTTTGTGCTGTTGTAGGAGGTAATCTCTAGATCAACTGAACCAATTTTGAAAATTCTTTTAGTTGTAACGCAATAACCAGCGTGGTGGACTAAGGCTTAACCCTTCTCATTCTGAGAGGAGACTCTTGCTCAACAGTGAGCCGAATATGGGTTGTTAATGATGATGATGACCTAGGCTCCTTAATTGGGTGATAATATTTACTCTTATGACTTACACTACCAGATATTATTTATAATGACCAGGACCGACGACATCTCGTGCTTTCCTTACATAAAGCTTATCACTACTGACTTTATTTTGGGTAAGTACTGAAATAAAATGATATTCTTAAACTCGCATAACGTTTAAATTTGTTCGCCATGGTTGGGGTGCGTGGCGGCTCTCACAAAATAAGTTTTCGACAGCTGTTTTATATATTGGGCTATTGTGGGGAGATCTAGGTCTCTATGTAATTCGTTATTGCGTATAAACCACGGAGCGTGATTTATACGCAATGACGCATGTATCGCTTCTGAAGGACCTGAAGGGGTTTTAGAGTCGCCTTTGGATGGCCATCCATCCAAACTGCTCTCACTTCCGAGCTGAGAATTTTGACTAATTTCAGAAAGTTCAGTCAACACAGGATTCGAAACGACTCGAACCTAGTCTTGAATTATTGTATTGTAAATGTAGTGCTGTCCTGTGTGCAATGTGATTCAGTACATTTGTTAATATTAGGTAGTTTAATATATTCTCACAATAAAACAAGAAATCTGTTTGTATTTGTATATAAAAATATATTAAGATAGTATCGATGAGTATATAGCCCGGGATCTGTGGAACATTTTTACAATTGATTACTCATCATCATCATCATCATATCAGCCGATGGACGTCCACTGCAGGACATAGGCCTTTTGTAAGGACTTCCAAACATCACGATATTGAGCCACCTCAATGGTGGCTCAATTGATTACTGTCAAATTAATTTTCCGTGAGTAGCTTCATCTTGATGAGACGCTCAACTGTTTTATTTACGGAAATTCTTGATTCTGGTAGTCACGCTGATTAAAAGTGGAAGTGGGAAAAATAGGTATTATTGTGCAATATGTACTTTTTTATTTTTAGTCTAATAAACGTTTGTTTTCTTTATTTAAGAAGTTTTTTATTTATATTTTAATATTCTAGCTGATGAATAATTCCAGATGGTAGAGATAGCTACGCGCTATTTTGTAGGATCCAAGAAATGAAAATAAAAGAATTAGCGAAATCAGTTTAGCCGTTCTCGAGATTTGCGCTTAGAAAGGTTCAAGATTGATTTTTATATTGTAGCTTTACTACGATTTTCATAAATACTTGAAATAAATAAATGTGAGTGTTTATATTTTTTTATATATCTACTAGCGGACCTAGTCAAGCTTCGCTTTGACTCATTCCCTACCCTATTCTACTCCCACCCTACCCTACCCCTTTAAGGATTAACTAGACGATAGCAGATTCTCAGACCTACTGAATATGCATATAAAATAATATTATAAAGCTGAAGAGTTTGTTTGTTTGATTGAACGCGCTAATCTCAGGAACTACTGGTCCGATTTGAAAAATTCTTTCAGGGTTAGAGAGCACATTTATCGAGGAAGGCTATTAGCTATATATTATCCCCGTACTCCTACGGGAACGGGAACCACGCGGGTGAAACCGCGCGGCGGCAGCTAGTATGCATATAAAATTTCATAAGAACCGGTCAAGCCGTTTCAGAGGAGTATGGGAATAAACATTGTGACACGAGAATTAGTCAGTGTCATACAGGTAGGTACTTCTGACGACCCCCGTGTCGCAGTTGGTAGAGCTGTGGTTCTCATCAAATAGGTACTTCTTTCAATTCCCAGCTTTAGGATTTAGTTAGTTTAGGATTTTATAATTTCTAAATTGTATCAGGTCTAGTCTGACAATAGGCATCAGCAGAGACTGCGCCTCAGACTATAAATGACTACTAGATTTGTTTACTCTGACACTTATATCATCTTAGTTAAACATATTATTAGATAGATCATATAAATGAAAAATTAATTGTATTTATATAACATTTATTTATACTTTTAAAATATACAAAACGTTCCCAATATAGGTACTTATGAGTACTTAAATAAATTCTATTATAAACTTATACAATGGAATGATGTTCCAATGTCTTATCTTAAGGCGCACTTACACGAGAAAATTACTACGAGTATCTTTTCTAGGCAATATTGATTAAATATGACGTCGTGACAATATTAAACAATTAACTGCAACGTCTGGATAAACCAATCTTGCTCATGCAGTATTGAGGCGGTACCTATACCAAAAAAAGAAAATATTAACTATATTTATTGCCCCATTTCCCGTGAGTTAGAGCCGTGATAGCCCAGTGGATATGACCTCTGCCTCCGATTCCGGAGGGTGTGGGTTCGAATCCGATTCGGGGCATGCACCTCTAACTTTTCAGATGTGTGCGTTTTAAGAAATTAAATATCACGTGTCTCAATCGGTGAAGGAAAACATCGTGAGGAAACCTGCATACCAGAGAATTATCTTAATTCTCTGCGTGTGTGAAGACTGCCAATCCGCATTGGGCCAGCGTGGTGGACTATTGGCCTAACCCCTCTCATTCTGAGAGGAGACTTGAGCTCTGCAGTGAGCCGAATATGGGTTGATGACGTATTGCCCCATTTCCCGTGTAAGCGCACCATTACACTTGTATACGATACATCTACTAATAACTGAGTACTAATTAGGTACTTGAGTGCTAAATAAATATTCTATAGTTGGCTACTTTATTGTCAGTGAGTATGCGAGGTAAGGCTGTTTTAATGTATAAGGAACAATCAGCATAAACATAAAAGGCAAATTAATATTGCAATTTGATATTGTTAAAGCGAACTAGGATTTTACAATATACAGGTTGCTCGGGAGAATTTCCTATAACTCTAGGGCTATATTTTTAACAAAAATTAATTCAAAATGTTCAAGGAACATGTATTATAAAATGAATATTTTCGGAGTAAATAATATTTCTTTTGTAAATAGATCTTAAAATGTGTCCCTTATAGGCATCCTTATAATAATGATATTTATGTTTCAAAATGCAACGTTGTCGCTTTGTTACCTTGGCGTGTGTTACATGGATAGTCGGCATTGTTTGAATTACTTTGTATATAAAACATAATTAGCTAAGTAGTTCGGTTCCTATAAGTGGTCTCGTTAATACCTAGAAGTTATGGGAAATACTCCCGAGCGCCCTGTAGATATATAAGTAAGCGGCCTGTAAGTTGAACTATGCGCAGTTACACTACACATAATCGGGTGTTAGCGATGTAAAAAGGCTAGAGGTGCCACGAGTACCCATAGAAACACGTTGACCAATTATTTATATAGATTCTTATTTATACATCATATTATCATATCCATTTGCTTTTTATCTGGGTTCCCTGGGCCTCCGTTGTATTGGCCGTTGAGCATTTTCCTTTTGATTATTAGTCATCTGTAGTCAACTACGGAGCACGCATCTAACACTAGTTTGTTGTACCTGCGAAAATAACTGTCACTTTGGTTCAACTTACTTGCCGGCGACTATACATACTTTCTAATTTTCTTAGCACAAATAGAATAGAATAGGAGTTTGCAACTTATGTCGTTTGAAATTTGCTGACAATTGTCAAGAATTATCATTTATTGAAGTGGTCAATTTGTTATTTAGTTCGATTTAAACACTTATTTTATTTTTAATAAAATCCCTGTATTTTTTATATTTTAATGGTGCACAGACCTGTAGTGCTAACAAGGACAGATATGTCCTTGTTCGTAAATAAAATAAAGAGAAATAGACAAAATGACATAGGCAAGTTCTTTGATAACACTCCCATGATATGCGGGTGACGGGCGGAAAGACTGCGCGGGTGTGATATTATGCGTTCGGGGAAGTGAGGTCCATCAGTCGTGGGTCTTTTTATTCTTTGCTACACGCCCCCCGTCCCGCGCGCAACATCGGGAGTGTTACGAACAAAGTTGCCAAGCTATAGTCTCATCTCTTTCGTACAAACGCAACGACTGAGATAGCGATATTTCCGGTTGCGCTGCTATTGGCGTACATTTGTCCATTTCTCTTTACGAAATACGTCGTTTGGTGGAATATTAGGTCCACTGA
Organism: Bicyclus anynana; assembly: GCF_947172395.1. Lineage (NCBI taxonomy): Eukaryota > Metazoa > Arthropoda > Insecta > Lepidoptera > Nymphalidae > Bicyclus > Bicyclus anynana. The sequence goes on along the minus strand of NC_069110.1, from coordinate 18,751,330 downwards.
TCTAAAAAGGAACGTCTCCTTTATTACCAATAATTATCAAACTTTTGTTTTAACCATCGTTGTTCTTGAATAAAAAGGCACGTGACATGACATCAATCAATTGAATTATTTCTCTCGTTTAGTCCACCGGTGTGTATCTTTTTTATGGAAACTATGATATTTACTTTCTGTCTGTCTATTTACTTCTCTATCTACGGTCGCAACATACAAGCAGAATTAACGGCTGTTCGAAGGCGTTGAATACTCATGAATCCTCCAAGTGACTAGTATGTACGAAAGTCATACTACCACAAGAATGTTGAAATTGCAATCGGGAGGAATCAAGAAATACACAGAGAAAAGAAGAAGGATACAAGATACACAGGAAGGCAAAAGAAGTGTTGCCTGGAGTATGTAAAAGAGGACATCTAGTGAGTAAAAGGGGAAGCAAATGGAAGAGATTGAATTGTTTTGCCGACCCACTTAAGTTTGAAAAGGGCAAGGAGACGATATTACAATAAAACCAACAGTAGAGGTAAGGAACGTAAGGTGCCGATTAGAGGGTCGTGGCAAGTTGACGTTGAGTTTGCTGCGGTAAAAAAAAATAGGCATGAAACAAACGTGAAACCAGATAAAGTAATCGACCGGCCCTCTACAGAGTCGAAGGCAAGGACCTCGAAAAATTGATTACCAAAATGTAAGGGGTTTATGTAATAAGCTTCAATAGTTTGGTTCAGCGATTGTTGCTTCAACTGTGGACATCTGAAACTTGGCTCACTGATAAGGAGTTCTAGTAGAGCAGCGCCTAGTAAATTTCCACGATAAATTATCTAAACATTATGCTTATCCTGTATTAGGATTCATCCATAGGAGTGGGTGACTACATATTTAGGCCGTAACTGAGGTTCGCGTTACATGATAATTACTGAAAATTCGATTAGATTCTTTACCGTTACGTTCGTTAGCCAGCGCCGGCGTATCGCGTAACGTAACAAATATCTAAAAAATAAAAACAAGTGTGCTTTAGACCACACGACTAAAGTAAAACTTCTTCCAAAAAAAACAAAGCGCCATCTATAAGCGCGTGTTAGGCTGCAACGCATCGCAACAGATACTTGAAGTGTACAAAAAGGGATTGTTTCAAAGTTCTTTAAGAACGCCATTTACTGGTCATTTAAAATAAGAAGCACAGTTTCACTATACCTGTAGATGGCGACACGCATCTTAAAAGCCTCGCTCGATTACACTTTATGACGCACTTACCAACTTATTCCCCAAAGCAAGCGTGTAAAGAAGTTTTACTTCAACAAATATATTAGAGGAAGGCTCCAGTGGCACTTAGTCGAGCTCCCAGCCGAGAGAGCGCTCGACCGCCATCTTCCAGTGGCGGTAGCGCAGGTCACGCTCGTCGGCGGCAGTGCGCGGACGGTACACGCGCGCAGCCGGCAGTACAAGCTCCGCCCCTGGAACTCCCCCCGCACCACCCACCGCCCAGCCTGCCGCCAGCGCTGCGCCCAGCGCCGTACTCTCCGACACGGCCGCCTGCCACACGTCGATGCCCACCAGGTCAGCCTGCAGCTGCATCGCCAGCGCGTTGGACGTCATGCCGCCATCCACCTAAAACGCCGACACTCACGTTCACTTTCCAAATATAATATACTAGCGGACGTCCGCTACTACGTCCGCATGAATTTGAATTTTACACTGATTTCACAGGAACCGTCACAAGTTTGTTTGTGTTTTGTTATTTTGTAAATAACTGTACCCTTCCCCTTCACTGCTAGCTAATGGGGCTTGCCGGAGATCTCGACTTCGCTTAGCAGTGGTCGAAGTACCACAAGGCAGCGCCTGTCGTTGTAGGCGGTGCCTGAAGTTGTTTTCTGTTTCTAGAGATTTTTGTAAGACATTCTTGTGCGACATTCTTGGTGAGAATTGTGAGGTGAGACTTTCATTTTATAATAATTGTATTTTGCCCCTTGAATCTATCCCTTCTCCCACATCAGAAATAGGATAAAGAGTTTGTGCCCACATAAAAAAGTATGGCTTGTAGCGATGAGTTTGTGCCCACATAAAAAAGTATGGCTTGTAGCGATGAGTTTGTGCCCACATAAAAAAGTATGGCTTGTAGCGATGAGTTTGTGCCCACATAAAAAAAGTATGGCTTGTAGCGATAGCTTAGCCTTCTGAAATATCCAATCAGTAGCTGTTACTATGACTGTGTGACTGAAATGGGAACTGGTCTGCATTGCATGAGTTGACATCTTCAAACGACTATAATTTAACTATGATTATGGTTTTGACAGTGACGTGACCGAATCGTGTGGCGATCATGACTGGTGAAGCGCTGACTAGAGTCGTCTTTGGGTCAACAACCATATTGAGATTGACCACATTGGTTGGTCCCGAGGAAACCCGAGATCGGGCGAATGTCAGAATGGCCGTGTCGGCGCTAGGGTTAAACGTATTAGAAGGGATCCTTTAAACCTGCACCTAGTTTCATGTCTCGGACAGAGACAGTTATTCTCCAATGCAAGCTTCTAAGTTATTCTCTACCTTAAGTATCTGCAGCGGTATGCCGCAATCTTCGTTCATGGCGTCCAGGATGTCGCGCACCTGGTAGCACACCGCCTCCAGCGCCGCACGCACGATGTGCGACTCGTTCGTATCCTCCGTAATGCCGCAGATTACCCTGCAGTGTTTAATATTTTAATTAAAAAAAAAAAACAGTATGCTTTAAACACAACTGAAGTAATCCTTCTGTCAAAAATAAAAAAAAACAATGCGCCATCTTTGATCTTCAATACATAACTACATCGCAACAGGTTCTTGAAGTGTCCAAAAAGGGGATTACAATAATAAATGCCTTAGATGGCAGCACGTATCAATTACAATTTTCATAACGTCTTTTCAAGTCAAGCGTGTGGAAGTTTTACTTCAAAACGCGACTACAAAAATACAACACACTCGCTGTCGGTTGCTCTCCCAACTCACCCGCGCGCGTCCTGCCGCCAGTAGGGCGCGTACAGGCCGCTGAAGGCCGGCACGAACACCACGCTGCCGCTTTCGGTCGCTCTCTCGGCCAGCGCCTCCGACTCCTTGGCGCTTGCTATCAGCCCGATGTTGTCTTTCAGCCAACTCAACGCCGCGCCAGCTACGGCCACCTAAAAAAAAAATGTTTTACTATTCTGTTAAGATTTTCACGCGTACGATGTTGGTGTTCTACAGCATAAAGCGTCCCGTGCCCGCGCGCTTGGATATATACTCACCGAGCCCTCGAGCGCGTAGCACGGCGGGCTCTGTGCACCCAGCTGGTATGCAACGGTGGTGAGCAGACCACGGCTAGAGGTGACGCGCACGTCGCCGGTATTGTACAGCACAAAGCAGCCCGTACCTGCCCCATGTAACACAACTAGTTAAGGCGCGTATAGGTTGGCAAATTCGTTCGTGACACTCCCTCATAAACGAACTTGCCAAGCTATACCACTGAGCGAGCTGTAACTGTAAACGAAAAGATACAGTATTTACTTGCATAATGTAATCCGATAGCCAGATATATGTAATTTTGGGAAGGCTGAATGTTTGTCAGCCAATGCCCTTACCATACGTAAGTACGGTAATGGAGTTTGGACTGTGATGGGTTATGGAAGGTAGCAAGTTTCAAATCTTCAGATCATCATTGTCTATTCATATTTTCTACAGGATAACATGAGGAATCATTACTGTTACCTTTTTAGCAACCCTTCTATGGAGAACTTTAAAACTCTTTTGAAATATTTTTAGCGGTATTTTTCGAAGGGTTGCCGCGAAACTGACTGGCGACTGATCACTGGGGACTTGACTTCTATATGCCGCGACAAATCGTCAGGGCTTAGAAATACTAAAAACTCAAAACAATTTAATAAACTGTGTAAAAGTGATAAAATAACAAATGAACTAACTAAAAATGGCTATGTGATTAGTCTGTACTTCGTAGAAGTAGGTGCGAGAGGATTACCAGCAAAATCACTCTATGAATTGTTTAGAAGCCTTGGCTTCTGTGGAACTGCAGCAAGTTCAAAATTACAATGGATATCTAAAGCTGTTCTAATAGGCTCTTACCAAATTTGCATTAGCAGGGAAAACAACACAAGCGGAGACTTAGAGATTGACAAGAAATTCCTTAATCCTACACCCATTGGACACAAGTCCAGGACTCTGCTTGGAGTTTTTCTCACCGCCACGCGATGGACCCGGCACCCACACGGTGAATCCATGAAATGCTAAGATATTCGTCTCTCATAAAAAGAAATATACCATTTCTACACAGCTACATAAAAACAGTAACTACCGTAGGTGGCCTTAGCTTGGCCCTTCTGCAAGCACATCTGGCCGACCAACGCAGCCTGCTGGTCCCCGAGGCAGCCAGATATGGGGACGCCCTTTAGTGGACCGGCAGCTATGTGACCATACACCTGGAATATGTTACATGTTAACTGTTAACTAATAAGTTGATAAATTTCATAGACTACATGCACTAAATTTTCATTATTGCTGGGACACAGTGGGAACGACCTTGTATCAGAATGCTAAATCACTTGGTCTTTGCCAGTAGGGTAGTACCTAGCCAGACCTTGACCAATTAAGAAAACCTCAATCAGGACCTCCATCTTGTAAATCCACCGCATACCACTGCGTCACAGAGGCCGTCAAAATTCATGTGCATTTTAAGAAATTCAATATCACGTTTCACAAACAATGAAAGAAGACTTTGTGAGGTAATCTGCATCCCTAAGAATTTTCTTGATTATCTATGTGTGTGAAATCAGCCAATCTGCAGAGCTAGTGTGGTGGACTATTAGCCCAACCCGTCTCATTCTGAGAAAAGACTCGTGCTCAACACAGCTCAAGTCAAATGTGGGTTGTTAATGATATAACAATACTCACTTCAGAGCTGGACTTAATTTCAGGCAGCACTGACTTAGGCACTTCAAAGAACTTCATGAGAAGCGGGTCCCAAGAGAGTGTCTCAATGTTCATGAGCATGGTTCGTGATGCGTTGGTCACGTCGGTCACGTGCTTGCCACCATTGGGCCCCCCTGCAAACAGTCATTCAAGTCTATAGCTTGACAAATTTGTTCGTAATACTCCCGACAGTCCGCGCGGGCCGGGGGGTGTAGCGATGAATGAAAAACCCACGACTGATGGACCTCACTTCTCTGAACGCACGATTTAACACGTGCGCAGTCTTTCGCCCGTCACCCGCATATCATGGGAGTGTCTTCAACGAACTTGCCAGACTATACATTAATATATACAAACAATTTTGAACACTCCTGTCAGTCTATATGAAGGCACTACTACCAGTAACACAGGCAGAATCTACTGAGATAGAATGAAAAGATTTCTCAGGTCAAAAAAATCCTACATTCTGATTCACAAAACATGAGCAGAGACCTGTTACAGATTCATCCATCTTACAATAATTTTACTCTGCATGTCTCTCCATCTCACTGTTGATTTGAAAAAGTGACCAAAGGTATTGAAAAACAGATCATGCAATTAGGTCAATGAGAATTAGGTCATGCCAACCTCATTTTGTCAACTATGTGTCACTATAAAAAAACTTGTACCTTAAATGAATGTGATCTGAAATACCTGTTAAATTCCATATGATCCAAGTGTCAACAGTGCCAAAGCAGCAACTGCCTCTCTTCATTGCCTGTTTGACTGCATCCACATTGTCACTCAGCCAACGAAGTTTCACTGCGCTGAAGTATGGAGACATCGGCAAACCGCATAGTGGCTAAAACAATCATTATTCTTATGAATGCAGTACTTTTTGTTACCTCATATCTTCCAAACCGCTAAATAGATTTACGTAATTAAGATATCATTAGATTCGTCTTAATAAACCAACTGTTCTTAGATATGTGAATTAAAAAAAAAAGCCAATACGGCAACTGTGAGATGCTATAAAGTAGAGGTGAAAAAAATTTTCAAACAAGTCTCTCGTAGGATTTGTGATAAACAGAATTTTACGCAGAGCAGTTATGTAGCGAGTTGAGAGGCTTGCACTGTTGTTCTGTAAATCAACTAACCTTCAAATAGTTTTTATTTCTGGTCTTGTTTGGCACTAAATCCAGCAGCTTATCAATAGTGGATGATGTTCTCATGTCGAGCCAGACAATGGCATTGTGTAGGGGCTTCCCAGTGTATTTGTCCCAAACTATAGTGGTCTCCCGCTGATTTGTCACTCCAACTGCTATTATATCCTGAAAAACATCAAGCAATCATTTTTTCAACTGAAATGAAAGGTGATGAAACTATGAATTTGATGCACTGATGTTTCTTATTATTATAACCACAAGTTGAATGTGTCTCTAGCCCACACATAACTAATGACATCAAACTCAAATATGGTCTTTAAATAAAGAACAAAGGAATTGCTTAATTGTTCAGTAATATGACACAATTCTGTCTTAGAAGATCTAGCGTCATATACCTAATATTTTCTCTTTATTTGCATTGATCCACACAGAAATGGACACATCATCAAACACAGCAGCTGTTACTGCAGACATGCACTATGTGTAATTAAAACACATTTAATTAAAATCTATTAAGTTGGATTACCAAATTAATACATTTGTATGTGTTCACTGTTCTCTAGATTGATTTATTGGTGCTTGAACTTCATTATCATTTTCACTCTGTCTCAGTATGATCACTCGTTTACACAACACTGAATGTAAAGAAGATTATATTTACCTTCGGGTTTCCGCCTAAAGCCACCAGCTGCTCGACGGCTCTAGCGACACAAGTGGTCACCACTTCCAGTATAGCGCACGGGTCTTGCTCCACCCAGCCCTCCTGAGGGAAATGCTGCTCCAACACCTCCTGGTGTGACACCACCACCTCGCAGGAGTTCGCTTTGAAGAGTATGAAGCGGGCGCTCGAGGTTCCTTCGTCGATCGCCCCCACTAATGGACCGAATTTTCCATATTCAGACGCCATTTTAGTAGGTTATCCTATCTATGCCCCTTGCACAAACTATGTCATAAAACCTGTTATCTAATTGCACTTTGATCATTAGTTTTAGAAGGTTATTCGCGCAATGTAAATATTTATTTCAATATTTTCCGCTGTAAATTATCCTCATTTCTCTCATTTTTATGTCAAAGACGTGTCAAAGTCAATGTCAATGTCAATTGTCATTGTCAAGTTCAAAACTTTTTTAATTATGGCTTTGAGTTCTCTAGCCTTTTTGAAACTCCAAGTACAATGTAAAATTATTTCTAAGAAAAAAAATTTAACGAGGCTTGGCACCAGGCACCGATTTCAATCTGAAATATTGTTATTCAATGATAATTTTATACTATAGATCGGTTACGTCCCTCCCTCAAAATCACCGCTAATAATATGCTACAAAACTAAGCGCACCCATGCTCAATTTTGTCTTTAATTCCATTATTTATTTAATTAAAAATAGTTTTTTTACTTCCTGAACACAACTTGACATTGTAGACGATATTGAGGTATTATTTGACCACAACTAACATGGAGATGTGGAAATTTCCTCTTTTGAGCGCCTTCTGCGTGGACTTTAAAGAAGTAATAAAAATACACTGCCTACCCTAAAGTCAGGCCGTTCAAAGATTTGTGTTTCTGACAGGTCGTGATAGAATGGGCGATATAAAGTCCTTTTCATGAAAGAAGTCCCCCGAACGTGGCGCTAATGTCATAATGGCACTCATTGACATTTGGTAATGGCGGATTATTGTGTAAGGCGCTGTCAATTTTAGTTCATGTTTTAGCCGCGGGACTTCTTTCACGAAAAGGACTCTAACTTCGTACTGTCATACAATATTGTTGAAATGCGCTGTTTCAAGGTTATGCCAACTGTTTGTCTTTGTAGTGATGACACAAAATAACGAGGCAATATATTTGTCCCATTCGATCACGACCTTTAATGGAGAACATCATCGTCGTCGTCGTCGTCGTTATCGACCCATATTCGGCTCACTGCTGAGCTCGAGTCTCCTCTCAGATCGAGAGTCTCGGATTGGCAGACTTCACACACGCAGAGAATTAAGAAAATTCTCTGATATGCAGGTTTCCTCACGATTTCCTTCACCGTTTGAGACACGTAATATTTAATTTCTTAAAATGCACACAACTGAAAGTTGCAGATGCATGCCCCGGACCGGACCCACACCCTCTGAAATCGGAGGCAGAGGTCATATCCACTAGTCTATCACGGCTTTCGGAGAACATCATACCTTATTAGGTATGATGTATATTTCTGATTATTTTATACTTACCCAAATGAAAAACCTTGTTCACGTCACTGCGAGAGGCAGGAGTACGGCATGTCTACAGCGGCCAATGACGTCACCGCAAGTATGCCGCCCAACGTTTGCCCTTCACAAACAGTCCCTCTACCTACTCGTGAGTGAATACCTCTCCTACCTTCCTCACCTACCGTACCTTCACGTGGTGCAATACATAATATATCGATCCGCTCCGTGTAACTATAGGAAATATTGCATGTAGGTATATTATCGTGAGTTCAAGATTTTCTCAAAAACCGCTGAAACAAATATTTTACAAATTTATTTTTGTTTCATTAAATAGTTAGTTCGTTAATTTGTTTTAAAAAAAAGAAATATATCGTGTTATCAATAGATATCTACATATACATATAGATAAAATTGAAGTGTAAAAAACTGCGTTTATCCTTAAGTAGTTATTTCGTTCGTTATCAACCCATATTCGGCTCACTGCTGAGCTCGAGTCTCCTCTCAGAATTACAGGGGTTAGGCCATAGTCCACCACGCTGGCCCAATGCGGATTGGCAGACTTCACACACGCAGAGAATTAAGAAAATTCTCTGGTATGCAGGTTTCCTCACGATGTTTTCCTTCACCGTTAGAGACACGTGATATCTAATTTCACCACTGAAAAGTTGGAGGTGCATGCTGGAAGATTTGAGTAACATAGGTACCTCATCATCATCATCATCATATCAGCCGATGGACGTCCACTGCAGGACATAGGCCTTTTGTAGGGACTTCCAAACATCACGATACTGAGCCGCCTGCATCCAGCGAATCCCTGCGACTCGCTTGATGTCGTCAGTCCACCTGGTGGGGGGTCGGCCAACACTGCGCTTACTAGTGCGGGGTCGCCATTCCAGCACTTTGGGACCCCAACGTCTATCGGCTCTTCGAACTATGTGCCCCGCCCATTGCCACTTCAGCTTCGCAACTCGTTGAGCTATGTCGGTGACTTTGGTTCTTCTGCGGATCTCCTCATTTCTGATTCGATCACGCGAATAGTACCTACAGACCTACAGACCTCTGTAGGTACCTAATCATAGGTACCTACAGACTTTTTATCCCGAAAAATATATGGTTCCTTAAAATGAAAATTTCTCTTAGACATAGTCGCGGCCATTCGCTATTTGAGCAATAAACATTCAAACATCTTCAGCAAATAATGTAATGAACACCGAAACCGTTTGATCCGCTAAACCCCTGCATTCTGTAACGTTACAGCGATGTGTCATCGCTCATTTCCATGGCAACGGCGTTGTTAGTGATATTTTATTTTTGACATCCCATGGAAAATAAAATTTGTTATAGGCGAATATTACATCAAATTAATGAAATTAAATATCGCGTGTTTCACACGGTGAAGGAAAACATCGTGAGGAAACCTGCATACCAGAGAATTTTCTAAATTCTATGTGTAGGTATGTGAAGTCTGCCAATCCGCATTGGACCAGCGTGGTTGACTAATTGAAAGAAAGAAAAAAATCTTTATTACAGCATTATGCCACACAACACAATATGCTCATAATATCATATAATGCTATCAAATAATATTGTCATTAATATGACAGGACAATATCCTGCGATGTGTGGCATAACCCAATAAAGGGCCCCAACTCAGCATATGCTACATACTCTTTAAATAAAAAGAGCATGCAGCGCTGAAAAAGAGCATGCAGCGCTGGTTTAATTGGGCTTAACCCCTCTCATTCTGAGAGGAGACTCGAGCACAGTAGTGAGCCGAATATGGGTTGATAATGATGATGAAACACTGGAATCTAAACAAATTTAAAAACTGTAAATCACACAAATATATTCCAACGGTGGGAGTTGAACCCACGGCCGTGGAAGCGGGGTCAATAATACCCACTGCATCACACAGCCGTTAATTACTGCGCAGGCAGATTTTGCATTTTCGGGATGCACTCGCTACCGACAACTCACCCGTTAAATGCTATTAGTGACGCCAAAGGACAGACACAAAGTGAGGTAAATTATATTTGACGGCCGAAAGAGGATGTGAGTATGGAGGATTTTTATCGAACGGTATACGCGACTGCAAAGTTCAATACTGCCGTCACGGACAAAGGCTGCTTCTCACATTTTTCTAAAAAATTTTTGATATTGATAAGAACTAGGGCTCGAGGAAACGGAATTAAACATTTGGTGACTCTTCTAAGACTTTATTCCACTCCTTAATCCAAGTATAAATACACACTTAGCCAATTCGTAGTCCAAAATCGTAGCCAAGTTCACTATAGTTCACTTGTATCGCTTGTATCACTAAATGTTCACTTCACTCCGTTTCGAAGTTAACTGCCACGAGCGTGGTGCGAGCGATTATGAACCCTATGTCTGTAGTGATAGGGTCCTCCGTAACAATATAAACTTATCTGGCCCGGTGTGGCTGTCATTGTAGTTGTGTTTTTAGTATTACGGTCTAAGATTCAGCATTAGGAATATACATATACCCTCGTCTGTTATTCATTGCAAATAGGTTACCTAGTTAAATTGCTGCCAGACACATTTTTCATACAAAATCTTGGAAACCATGAACTAGATCAACAGTTAAATTAAGCATAAAATAAGCTTTCGTTTGAGATGTTAGACGAGGGTATGTAACTAACATTACTTAGTGTTCATTTACACGAGCAGCAACTGCTACCGACGACTGCAGTCGACTGCAGTCCTTCACTCATTGGCTTAATGGAAAAGAAAAGGTTGCCTGCAACAACTGGCAACCCCACGGTTGCAGTGGAAAAACAGGCAACCTTTACTTTTTCAATAAACCAATGAGAGAAGGAGATTAAATAAATTAAAAAAAAAACATTTAATATTGTTTGAGGCAACCAATGTGCAATGTGTCAATGTGAATATTTTCTATCGTTTATTTCTTATGCAAATTAAATAACAGATGAGGATATATATTTCTTATTCCGAATCTCTTACCAAAATTTGGTAAAATCAGAACCAATTTTTATAAGAATATCTAATAACTATAACTGGAAAACCAGCATTGAAATAAAAAAAAAACCCATCCATATTGGTTTACCCGTTTATGAGCTACAAAGTCACAGGCAGACACACAAATTTTTGTGTCGCGGGCATTAACCTTTTACAATTTAATAAAATGTTCAGGGTCGGGGGTTAAAAATATCAAATTTCAAATTTCAAAATTCATTTATTTCATTTCCTCTGATTCAATAGGCTGTACGTTTTTGTTCATATATCACGACGTGAATACTGAAAAGTAAGTATAATCATAAATATTCATATGTTTAGATGTACTTATGCGTTGAAAAACGTACCGGACACCATGTGAACATACTACGTATTATGTTAAACTTAGCAACAACTGCACCCCTCTTTGCCGTCGGGAGTCAATCATATCACGACCACCTCCTCACGGCAACGCACCGCAAGTGATCGCCAACCTACTTTTTTTACCGCAATCAAATACATCTTGACACTTGAAAAAACAAGGGAGAGGTTAGTGTAACGCCGGCTTTGAGTCGCAGTACTCGACCCGCGACCGAGTCGTGCAGCCTGAGGTTCGCCTGAACTGCGAGGCTCCCAAGAACTGGTGTACAGACAGCTGTACAGATATACACGACGACGCGTATACTTGGACTCAATTAATTGATACTTGTATAGTGTAGTGTTTAATTGGACATAACTCGAGTGTTTGTCGTATGACTAAAGAGCTACGTATACACTTTGCGAGTAAGTATTCCAGTTGTTTTTGATGCTGAAATTGAGCTGCGTTGTATATTTCGATGTATAAAATTGTATATTATTTGTCTGCTTAAACCATCATTAATTACGTATCAATTGATAATATAACATTGGTAGAATCTAACAAACTGTCTAAATGTAAATATTATACGAATTAATCGAATATATCTTCGTTTGTTTTTATATCGTTGTTTTAACGTGTATATCGTTGTTTTTAAAATCAACAGTCAACGCTCGTAGCGTATGTGTAACGAATATATTAGTAGTGATATCCACCTGTTGAATGTACTGCGTTGAATGTTAGTTTAGCCAAGAGTGAACCCAGTATTTCGATACCGGCGCTCAAACTAGGATTATGAATTTATGATCGGAGAAAGCCCACTTCACTTTGGTCACGTTACTAGTATCGGTATACTACATAATCACCCATAACGGCTGTTTATGGATACGTGAAAAAATCACAAATATAGATTATAAATAATGAAGTTAAAAGAAAAACGTTCACTTCTAAGTAAGGAAAATTGAAAGATCGACCATCTCAAAAACCAAAAGACACACTAATTCGGCATTGATGACGTATAATTACGGATCCCTACAATCCACATGGCCCGACACGCACTTGGCCGGTTTTTATATGTTTCTTTATAAAGAAGATAGATAGGTTAAGCGCCAGAAAAAAATAACTGTTTATATAATAGTTTATAGTTATACCTACGCTCAAAAATTGTACTTACCCCTGTTGCTACTATTACTGCCCTATTTTTTGGAAAAACAACTCACCGAAAATTTAGTCGATAGTAATCAATTGTCAATGAACCCCGACTCCTCAAATACACACTGCTCAGCTGAAATCAAAATGAAGAGTTAAACCATTTAGTACGTCGAATTGTATTATGCCTCATTAAAACTTGACGGATATATAAACTTACTAAAACAAATACGAGCATGAAGTATAAGCATTAACTCGTAGATTTTTTCAAAGTCAAAGGCTTAAAAAAAGGCTGCCTACATAAGCCATTATTTCAAAGCCCTGCGTATCAGCTGAGTGTATGCAGTCTAGCCATGAGCGATGACATGCAATCAATAGGGATTGATAAACCTTTGATCTTGTTTAGATATTTTCTTAAGTGGATATTCTCTCGTTATAGGCTAAAGAACTAATGAGTTTTACTGTGTTTAAATGAAGTTCGATTATTATCATATAAGAATTCGCCCGAAAGTATTGCTTAATCCTCTAATGTTACCTATATTTTTTTTAATCTATGGCTTTATTATTATATCGAAGCAAAATTATGTCAATTAAGCTTAACAAAAGCTAAAAAATTTGCTTTCATTGTCTATTACGATAACGACAATCGCCAAAATTCGGTTTTTTCCTGAAAAATTACAATTTTATTCTCCGGAAATGGCGATGTATAAACTGGCACAACCAGGGATTTCGCAGTACTTTGTTTTATTAATTAACTAGCGGAACCCGTCAAGCTTGGCTTTGACTTATTTGCACTTCTTCCCTCTCCCTACCCTACCCCTACTCTACCCTCACTCTTCCTTAACCCTACCCTACCCCCACCCTATCCCTACCCTATCGCTGAATTAATTTTTCATTGTTTTTAAGATGTATTCTGCTATTCGGGGCGGAGATAAATTTAATTAATCGAAAACCATGAAAATTGGTCCAAAACAAACCAATAACAACAATAGTTACAAACCCGTCTTTGTTTTCTACACATATATAGATTAGCGGACGCCTACGAGTTAATCGGCGTTAACTTTGACTGTACTTTAAAAACATAGATTGTAGTCGGGAACATAGTCACAGCCTAAATTCTGATACATAAAAATTACAGAGTCGGACAAGACACGTAGACAAGAGCTACTCGTTTTATAAAAGCAATTTTAAGTGCGAGTTTACTGATCCGTCTGCCCTGTGTCCTGGCTGTGTGCCGGCTTCGAAAGAATTAAAGGCAATTAATGGAAATTACCTCAGCTGCGGGTTTTAGCCTTTTCCAATGGATTTCCAATTTATTCTCGCCACGCGACTTATTACTGCCAGCCCCTAACCCTCATACGCCCTACAAGTGTATAGTGATGCACCCTGCTCCCGGAACCCCCTCGATACTTGCCTTATTAAACTTCGGCGCTAATAAGAGGGGTGTTACATTCGACAATAACACAAAATATAGGTATCCACTATATTAAAAAGCAAAAATAACATCGTATGTACTAAATTTAAATTTAACCAAACATTCCTTGGACGAGTACGGAGCGATTTAAGGCCACTTTCCTGCACTGCAAATATGTGGAATGCTCTTCCAGCTTCTGTTTTCCCCACCACTTACAATATGGGTAGCTTCAAGTCAAGAGTGATTAGGCATCTTCTAGACAAGCGCGTTCCACCACAGGCTGTATTATCGCTTCCAATCAGGCGTGATTGCAGCTAAGCGCTTGGTAATTTTGACGGCCTCCGTGGCGCAGTGGTATGCGCGGTGGATTTACAAGACGGAGGTCCTGGGTTCGATCCCCGGCTGGGCCGATTGAGATTTTCTTAATTGGTCCAGGTCTGGCTGGTGGGAGGCTTCGGCCGTGGATAGTTACCACCCTACCGACAAAGACGTACCGCCAAGCGATTTAGCGTTCCGGTACGATGTCGTGTAGAAACTGAAAGGAGTCTGGATTTTTATCCTCCTCATAACAAGTTAGCCCGCTTCCATCTTAGACTGCATCATCACTTACCATCAGGTGAGATTGTAGTCAAGGGATAACTTGTAAAGAATAAAAATAAAAAAATAATAATACAAAATAAAAATTTAAACTAATGATTAGTTTGAAGGCGATACCAATGCGGTGATGCCATAATGCTGGTCCTGATTGTTCAACTTTGGTTTACTATGATCCAGGGGCGTATTTACCGCCGTATCAGCCGTCCATGACTACAGGATACCCTTACGTGTGAACGCAAAAAATACTAAAATAATGTGTTATTCACATTCTCACTTAATTTGGTGCTTCCTGGAAAAAATACATAAAAAGTACCTTAGTATAGAGTTTCACTTTAGAAATGAAAAGTCAAAAAGAGCAAACATTTTCCCCGGGTTAAGCATGCGCCTAAAAGTTGGAAACATCCTATGAGTCATATATATTCAAGCAAGCTTTCTTTGTTTCTTTTTGGGTGAATTTTTTTACTTTTCATTTATATTTGGCCCAATTAATATTGATACAGGGCCCTCCAAGGCTAGCTACGCCACTGCTACGATCGCTACGCTATCGCTTCAGGCACAAAATCGCTGATCGCCGATATTATCGCATGTGCTGTGGCTCTTACCGATTGAATGCGGAATATAAAATCAGATCAAGAAAGCCGTTTACGCCTAAAAGGTGTTTAATATTCAACTCAATAGTCAATGCTTAAGTTTCTTACGAGAAATGCTATTAAAATGAACAACACTGTCATAATTATATATATATCAAGTCTCGTGATTTGTCCACTAGCATTAAAAAGTAGCCGTGAAAAATCCATAAAGCATGTACCTACTAGCGGACGCATCTCATTCTGAGAAGAGACTCGAGCTCAGCAGTGAGCCGATTAAGGATTAATAATGATGATTATAAAGTAATTACATAATTTATAATATATAGCTTGTCGCGAGCTTTATGTACTCGTATTCATTTTAATAGTTTCTTTACTTTTTTTTTTATTTTTAAATATGCCCAGTATTCCCATTCACCTCCAACTAGTCGGGAAGGACTGTGCTAAGAGTGGGTACGACAATAGACCAACGGGGCGGGGATCGAACCACCACCCCTCGGTGATGAGTCCGACCACTTAAGCTATTGAGGCTCATAAATCAATCATATCAAGTATTTTTGTTACAAGTAACTCTCAAAAAATAAAGAAAGCTCAATATTGCCTGAGTCAGGAATCGAACCAGGGACCGCGGGATCCGCATGGACATAGCCGAGGCCAGGCCTGCCTCCTTAACCCTACAGTGGTCGAAATAAAATAAAAAATCAAAATCAAAAATCATTTATTTCAAGTAGGCTTAGTTTACAAGCACTTTTGACACGTCAGTTGACTATTTGTAAAGATTCTACCACCGGTTCGGAAGGCAGGTTCTGCTGAGAAGATACCGGCAAGAAACTCAACGGTTGCTCTTTTGAAAAAGTCATACAGTATTATAATTTACAATTGATAACAATTACTGTTTACATTTCTTATACTTTTACTTCCTGTGTGAAGGTGGAAGCTGATCCAACCTACCTCGTCGCGTACCTAATAGTAACGGGAGTGGTCGCGTGGATTACATATGTAGTCCATTTTCAAAGTGAAATAAAAAAATATTTAAGCATATTTTTATACTATGAAATGTAATTCACGTAGCTTTCTTTATTATATAAAATCATAAAATCTAATTTTAGGCTATGGCTAAGACAAAAACATCTCCAATATATCACGAAAATCACTTATATTGCTGCGATTCAGGTCACACACAATTTATTTTGTAATACCTAACTTCAATTACTATTTTCGCAACATGAATGATTCATAATCTTCGAATGATACCCAAAAATTTATTTCTTGCACCCTGTGCACCAATTAATTGTGCTTCTTGGTGGACCATGAACGGATCTCTCATACGTACATTTGAAATTACCTAGAAGTGCAATAAGCTGAGAGCCGTGATAGCCCAGTGGATATGACCTCTGCCTCCGATTCCGGACGGTGTGGGTTCGAATCCGGTCCGGGGCATGCACCTCCAACTTTTCAGTTGTGTGTATTTTAAGAAATTAAATATCACGTGTCTCAAACGGTGAAGGAAAACATCGTGAGGAAACCTGCATACAAGAGAATTTTCTTAATTCTTTAGGTGTGTGAAGTCTGCCAGTCCGCATTGGGCCAGCGTGGTGGACTATTGGCCTAACCCCTCTCATTCTGAGAGGAGACTCGAGCTCAGCAGTGAGCCGTATATGGGTTGATAACGACGACAATAAGCTAAGGCTAACCATTTTTCAGTTATTTCCATTTTGTATGGGTGGACTACCCCTGTAATCCACGCGACTATTCCAGATTTAAAAAACGTCTATAAATAATATGGTGACGATAAAGAAATAATACAAGAAATCATTATTGGGATACCAACGAGTACAAATCACGAAATCTCGAAAACCGCTTGACGTACAAAGATGAAATTTGCGGCCACGAGTCTATAGTTAGTAGGTATCCGCTAAGAAATAATTTTGCGAAAGGGCTGGATTAAGAAGGTCTAAGGGCGGACGAAGTCGCGGGCGTCCGCTAGTGGGTACTATTATGTGTGCGGACGCCCTAAGCGCATGTCCGGTAACTAAAAGCTTTTAGTAGCAATTGCCGATGCACCGATGCCTTTTTGCGATTCGGGTTGACTTTGCTCACTGCCTTTGATCAGATAATGAGGAACTACGAGAATCGTTCCGGCGCCTGGGGCTCTGTTTGATAGTAAATACAGCTCAAGCCAGCGCGACAGTCACATATTCCTATTGTAGTAAAACAGAATCTTGATATATATAATTAACGTGGCGTATGTAATACGGCCGTAGTATTACATATGACACAAAGATATCTAACGCCCGAAATTAATAATGTATCTCCAATCTAAGATTCAAATAAATCTTAGATTGTTGCCAATCGCCCGATTGATCTCTAATCTTCGTGCCAATATTAAAACTCTGCAATCTAAATATGTTCTTAGCACAGTGCTTAATTCAATAATACTTTTTATTCAACGTTTTATAAATGTAACAAATCTTTAAATTAAAAACGGAATACCTACTTGAAATATGTTTTAAGCTAAATATGACTTTACATTTCAAAACACGTAAAAATTCATTTTATTATCAAATACACACTACACGAAGAACGCACTACCGAAAATGGAACGGAAAATTTTTGACAACTTGAACTGACGTTTTTGTAGTTTGAGTATAGAAGTTCGTTTTGTTTACACCGATCTATGGATATGTCAAAATGGTCGGAAAGGTTATTGACACGCAAAAATTTACATTTTCATACAGAGGCCATCTCTAATCTGTGATCCGTCCTCCCAATGATAGATTGATTTTTAAGATTGCAACCTCGATTCGAGGATCGCTTATTGGCATGCTTTATATAAGAAATGGATTGAAATATCGATCTAAGACAGGAAAAACGAATTAGGATTGATTATTAATTTCGGGCGTAACTCAGTAAATACGTAATCGATCAATAAAAAACAGGGGTTCTTACCCGGCATTTCTGGATGCCTGGAACATAATACATTACTGGGCGAAAGTCTGAAAGATGCCAGAAAGTATGAGAGATAAATTGGGATATTATATTAGAACGAGTATCCAAAGCTGCTCTAATAGGATCTTACCAAATTTGGCTAGGCAGGGAGAACAACACGAGCAGAGAATGGGGAGTGTTGATCGATCGTCAAGGAGTTCCTGAACCCTACATCCTGTAGTCACAAGTTCAGGACTCTGCTCGGAGTTCTTCTCTCTACCACGCGATGGACCCGGCACCCGCACGGTGAATCCATGGAATGCTAAGATATTTGTCTTATATACAAACTTAAAGGTGCTTGGAGGTCAGTGGATCAGCTTTCACCTTCACAGGAAGTAAAAATATAACAAATTGTAATGATGTTATCTATTGTAAATTATTACTGTATGATTCTTTTTAAAAAGAGCAACTGTTGAGTTTCTTGCCGGTTCTTCTCAGCAGAACCTGCTTTTTAAACCGGTGGTAGAATCTTTTCAAACAGTCAACTTACGTTCCAAAAAAGCTTGTAAACTGAGCCTATTTGAAATAAATGAATTTTGAATTTAAATTTGAAGTATTTGTCAGTGATTTTAAAATAACGATTATCTCAGGTGCTTACACGATACAAAAACATAATCAAGTATTTTTGTCTGTCAGTCTTTCTGTTGGTCCGGAATAATCTTGACGGTCTCCGTGGCACAGTGGTAAGCGCGGTGGATTTACAAACCGGAGGTCCTGGGTTCGATCCCCGGCTGGGCCAATTGAGATTTTCTTAATTGGTCCAGGTCTGGCTGGTTGGAGGCTTCGGCTGTGGCTAGTTACCACTCTACCGACAAAGACGTACCGCCAAGCGATTTAGCGTTCCGGTACGATGTCGTGAAGAAACCGAAAAGGGGTGTGGATTTTCATCCTCCTCCTAACAAGTTAGCCCGCTTCCATCTTAGATTGCATCATCGCTTACCATCAGGTGAGATTGTAGTCAAGTGCTAACTTGTAAAGAATAAAAAAAATACTATTGCAACTTACATTGTAATAGATTAGGTTGACATTCGACTCGTGAATATTAGAATTTTCCATGAAGTTGTTATTACCCCAGGGATATCGTATGGACTCACACACGTTGACCTTCAACTAGATACAATCTCTCTGCGACCAACAGATTCCAGTCACCAAATGGATTGAGAGTTCAACTTTCAGCTCTAACTTTGTTAAGTAGGATGCAACTAATGCAGTTTCATTAAATGAATGTCACTGGTATGAACGAAGGAAAACTTTGTGAAAAATCCGTAAAGTAGGAGTGTGGGATTTTGAAAATCGAAATTGCAATCGAAAATATAGCTAATTGATTATGAAACACGGCTAAAACTCACGTGATATTAGGTCGGAGTGTGTCGCGATGCAAGAACCAGCTCATGACTAAGGGCCCCGTATGGGTTTGAAACTATTCGGGCATACTCCGACTTAATATCACGTGAGTTTTAGCCGTGTTCATAATCATTTAATATGAATAACACTCACGATAGTTTAAATTCGAAAATATAGCTCTCTCTCACATCATCGCTACGAAAGAAAGAGCGATATTTTCGATTCCACCGCTATTGGTCCACAATAATGTAATTTTATTTTATAAGGCGCGCATCGTGCGCCTGGTGGTAGGCTTCGGCCGTGACTTGTTACTATCCTACGGGCAAGTATGCACAGACGCGATTTATCGTTAATAATAAGCCCGCTTTCACCTTAGTCACTATAGCTTGGTAACTTCGATCGTAACACTGCCGATGGTCCGCGCGGGACGTGTAGCGATGAATGAAAAACCCACTAATGCACCTCACTTCCCTGCACGCACGATTTCACACCCGCGCAGTCTTTCTCCCCGTCGCCCGCATATCACGGGAGTGTCATACTACCTCTTGCCAGACTATAGATCATCATTTAACATCAGCTGAAATTGCAGTCAAGTACTAACTTGTCATAAAATGAAATAAAAAAGTAGTTTTACTGTATACTCGTTAGCTTTCGGTAAACAAATGGCACCGATTTAGTTTGAAATATATTTGGTTTCACCTATCAAACACATTTTTTTCCAAGCGGATGAAGTGGAGCGCATATATATTCAAACTAGCGGAAACTCGCGACTTCGTCCACGTGGAATTTAGTCGTCACAAATCCCTCGGGAACCATGGAATTTATGCCGAGATAAACAGTAGCCTTGTACTCCATGCTGTAATATATCTCAATGCTAAATTTCAGCTAATTCGGTTCAGTTGTCGAGGCGTGAATTTGTAACAAACATTCATATCATCAAAATCATCAGTTTTCGCAAATCTCAGGAAACCATGGTTTTTTTGGGATAAAAAGTAGTCAATGTTATGTGTTAATCCAGAGTACAATTTATTTCCATTTTAAATTTCAGCCAAATCGCTTCAGTATTAGCGGCGTTAAAGAGTAACAAACATCCAAACATCCATACAAACTTTCGCGTTTATAATATTAGTAGGATTTATCTGCTTCGAGAAAAAGGCCAAGACTGCAGCTAATAAAAAATTAGGCATCCTGTATAAGGTAAAGCGGTACTTCATAATAGAACATCTTCTCATCCTAAATCAGGCACAGGTTCGAACCAGCATGGATGGGATCATCATCATATCAGCCGATGGACGTCCAATGCAGGGCAAAGGCCTTTTGTAGGGACTTTTAAACATCACGATCTTGAACCGCCTGCATTCAGCGAATCCCTGCGACTCACTTGATGTCGTCAGTCCACCTGGTGGGGGGGCGACCAACACTGCGCTTACTAGTGCGGGGTCGCCATTCCAGCACTTTGGGACCCCAACAACAATGTCCATTGGCTCTTCGAACTAAGTGCCCCGCCCATTGCCACTTCAGCTTCGAAACTCGTTGAGCTATGTCAGTGAATTTGGTTCTTCTACGGATCTCCTCATTTCTGATTCGATCACGCAGAGATACTCGTATAGCTCGTTCCATCGCCCGCTGTTTGACTCTGAGCCTTCTTAGGAGGCCCATTCTTATGGTCACTTACTATGGGCCTCATGGATGGGTTGGGTCTGCCAAATATCAGCTTGCTGCGTAAGACTCAGTTGATCGTCGCGCTAGACGTATCATAGGTGATGAACCGCTGACACGGATGAAACTGCAAAGTTTGCAACACCGACGCAACGTCGCCTGTCTACCGGTATTTTACCGGATATACTACAGGAACTTTCTAATCTTGTTCCTCCATCCTCATTCTACCACAGAACAGCGAATCGTTGTGAAAAATGGCATCCCTTTGTTGTCGACGTTCAGTCAACCCGCGCAAAACGTATTGCGTCAACGTTTCTAATTAGAACTGCTAAGAAGTGGGATGGGATGCCCCTCCGGCGTCGGTGTTTCCTGACACCTACAATTTGTGCATCTTCAAGGCAAGAGTGAATAGGTATCTTCTAGTCAAGCGAGCTTCATCTTATATTTCATCATTGCTCACCATCAGGCATGATTGTAGTCAAGCGGAAACCTATCCAAGATAGAAAAAAAATATATATTCAAACTCAAATAAATCGATGAGCGTTGTTAGTTATTTGGCCGACAATCGACATGTAAACACGAGTAGCCTGAGGCAGAGCGTGTAAATAGTACGCAAATTTGCGCGTGACAGGTAGACAGACAGCTAAAGCCGTCATGAGCATGAAATTCGGCAGATTTTCAATTTGAAGTTTCAATTAGAGAATAAAAATACAAAATTTTTATTCTCTAATTGAAACTTCAAATTGATTGTTCGATAGCGAACAAATATTTCGGATGCAATCTTTATGAAGTTTCGGAACATCGTGCGTTAAACTGTGCGATACAAGATTTTAGGTATCACCGGTTACACAAACGGGCGGCGGCAGTGCGTCAACTCGCGTCGCGTCAACACTAATTGATTTTGCGACTTACTTCGGAGACATCATAAATATCGCTTCAGACTATAGTTCCTGTAAGTTAAGGCACAGATAGCGTGCAGCGGTACTATGCAATGACAACCTAAAAGCAAAACTTCAGTACAGTCAATCTATTCTGGGAAGTCCGTTGGGGTTTGGATGTAGTGGTGAGATGTACAGACAAGCGCTTAACACGTTGTTTAAAACTGTCTATGACTGAGTGCCTAAAGTCATGCACATTCACATACGAGTAACAATGCTAATAGTCAGCCACAATGTCGCTCTGAAATGTTCATTTCCAACGTAGTTAACTATGATAATCAAGAATTTTCATAAATAAAAAAGTTAATCACGAAAAATTGTAACCTTAACGGGGTGAAAAGCAAGGGGGGGGGGGGGCAATGTTAGTCTGAGACGCCGTGATTCTTGCAAAGAGTTCTGTTACCAAAAGCTTTTTTTTTATTGTTTACAAGTTAGCTCTTGACTACAATCTCACCTGATGGTAAGTGATGATGCAGTCTAAGATGGAAGCGGGCTAACTTGTTAGGAGAAGGATGAAAATCCACACCCCTTTTCGGTTTCTACACGACATCGTACCGGAACGCTAAATCACTTGGCGGTACGTCTTTGTCGGTAGGGTGGTAACTAGCCACGGCCGAAGCCCCCACCAGCCAGACCTAGACCAATTAAGAAAATCTCAATCGGCCCAGCCGGGGATCGAACCCAGGACCTCCGTTTTGTAAATCCACCGCGCATACCACTACGCCACGGAGGCCGTCAATTACACCGATTTTTCATAGATGAAGTCGCGATCGTACGCTAGTAATATAAGACAGTAGGTCAACAAAGTATCGGATAGTGATCAATCCTAATAATTCTCTTCGCCGTTAAGTTGCACCACGGTTCTCTATATTGACGCGGAGTTTGATCATCAATTAATTTTGTTGAGATTACATAATTTTTTCAAAGGATATTTGCAATACCTTTTAAATATGAGTATAGCCGATATTTCCCCCGCCCCCTTCTAATTAGTCGGAAAGACAGTATTAGGAGTGGTTACGACAATGTTCAATTTACAAGTGAACAAAAGGCTTTATTAAGTTATATCATCGAAAATTCGCGGACCGGCGCGGACTGAATAATTAATAACAAATTTCACCGAAAACAATTTAAACGATCGCCCAATTAAATACACTTTAGCAAGGTCATATTCCATAATATCGAATGCATTTGCGCGGGGACCTTTGATGAAATAATACGCCCAATTAGTCATTGTATATTAATTGCTTTACGTATTTACTGGTGCTTATGAATTCGCATTTGAATTTCAAATTCATTTTTCAATTACATTTCTTTTTGTAAAATTCATTAATATATGAATTTTGTTTGTATAAATATACATAGTCAGCGTAAATGATTATAAAAGCGAAAGTTTGTGTGTAAGTGTGTAAGTATGTTTGTTCCTCTTTTACGCTGCAGCTACTGAAGCGAATTGGCTGAAATTTGGAACGGAAATAGATTTTACTCTGGATTAACACACAACCCTTCATCCCGGAAAAATCCAAGGTGTAAAATCGTGCGGGCGGGGAAGTGACGTTGCATCAGTCGTGGGTTTTTAATTCATCGCTACACTTCTTCGGCCCGCGCGCATTAGGAGTGTTACGAACGAAGTTGCCAAGCTATAAGTGATGCTCTTGTCCCCAGGTTGGCCATGTGGGCATACATCGTCACCACGGCGCGCGGGTACGTGCGGACCAAGGCGCGCCGTCCAGCCGCTGCTACAGCAGAAGATAATATCAATCACTTGTCAGTATTTGCCACCCATGATCCGATATACCCATATACTATCTACTAATCCAACCCATATTAGGCTCACTGCTGAGCTCGAGTCTCCTCTCAGAATGAGAGGGGTTAGGCCAATAGTCCACCACGCTGGTCCAATGCGGATTGGCCTTCACACACGCAGAGAATTAAGATAATTCTCTGGTATGCAGGTTTCCTCACGATGTTTTCCTTCACCGATTGAGACACGTGATATTTAATTTCTTAAAAATGCACACAACTGAAAAGTTGGAGGTGCATGCCACGGACCGGATTTGAACACCCTCCGGAATCGGAGGCAGAGGTCATATCCACTGGGCTATCACGGCTCGACAAAACACGGTATCGACAAAACACAGTATCTACAAAACACAATATTTACAAAGCACAGTATTTACAATCCACTGTACCTACAAAACATTGTATCAACAAAACATCAATTGTTGCGAAATTGCACTTCTTTGTTTTCAGTTCCTTTATTTATTTTAAACACGATAGTTTTTAATATAATGCGTTTTTTTTTCGGGAAAGACTGTATTAGGAGTGGGTACGACACTAGACCAACGGGGCGGGGATCGAACCACCACCCCTCGGTGATGAGTCCGACCGCTCTTACCGTTGAGCTATTGAGGCTCTAACGTAATCGAGTAAGAGAGGCTTCCAAATAATGTTATAATATATGTACTAAAAGGTATGATATATGTAGGGTTGCCAACATATTTTCAGAAAAATATAGTATTTTTCAGATTTAGATATAAAAAATATTGTACGCTTAAATAAAATATAGTATTTTATGGAATAAGCAAAAATCGACATTTAGAAAAAAATCAATGTATCTGCATTTTTCAAGATTTATTGTCTACAATAAGAGTGTCTTTTTCACATTTGATTTTAAAAGTTTTGAAAACCAAAGCAATTTTGTAATTTATTTATTATTTGGAACTCAGCAAGATAGACAAGCCTAGACTTGGTCGCTAACTATGGGCCTTATTAGAAGGCTCAAAGTCACTCAGCGGGCGATGGAGCGAGCTATTCTTGGGTTCTCTCTGCGTGATCGAATCAGAAATGAGGAGATCCGCAGACGAACCAAATTCGCTGACATAGCTCAGCGAGTCGCGAAGCTGAAGTGGCAATGAGCAGGCCGCATAGTTCGAAGAGCCGATGGACTAGGTGGACCGAAGACATCAAGCGGGTTGCAGGGAGCCGCTGGATGCTGGCGGCTCGAGATCGTTTTGTTTGGAAGTCCATGCAAGAGGCCTATGTCCAGCAGTGGAGGTCCATCGGCTGATAATGATGATGATGATGATGAAGATGATATTTCTTCAACAGTACGCAGACCCGAAATGTAGCACAAAACTAAATATTATACGGTTGGCCACGCTAGATATATACCTGTATGACTACTTAGTCATACGGGCTGACAGACTAGACTTAGACTAGACCAAAATTTCAATTTGCTTTGTGTAAAGTCTACTTGAAATAAACAACATTAAGTTTACACCGGCAGCTTAGCGTGCAGACACACGGAAGCGGTCTCGGCTCTCTACCCAGTAAATAAGTTATTTTTAATCCAGTTAATCTTCCTAGCTGTAAACAGGAAGAAGATTTTTCCGCGACATGATTTTTATTTACGATAGTTTTTTTACTTCTTAGTAGAGGGTGGATTATAAAATTAATAATTAATAAACACTCTAGGAATATCGTTCATGTAATCTAATATTTGAAATTCTCATATCACAATGTTCGTTTCCATACTCTTCCGAAACGGCTTGACCGTTATGCATATTTAATAAGACTGAGGGTAGAGGTAGGGTAGGAGTAGGGTAGTGGTAGGGTAGGGGGAGGGTAGGGGTAGGGTAGGAGTAGTGTAGGGGTAGGGGAGGGGGTGGGGGAGGATAGGGTTAGGGTAGGAAAAGGGTAGGGGTAGGGTTAGTGTATGGTGGGGTTTGGTGGCTTGGCTAGGTAGGGGTAGGGTGGGAGTAGAATAGGATAGGGGTACGGAATGAGTCAAATTGAAGCTTGTCCGGGTCCGCTAGTTATATATTGAGATATAAAACACAACAGGCCCAATGGTACTTCCTTGAGGAACTCCAATTGATTATTATCTCATGAATAAGAAAATTATATTTTTTATGAACAAAGCTCTATATTTGTGGTATTTCAGTTTCTAGTTTCAGTAGCAAAATGTCTCCTCTAAAGTCTTCTTAAAAAGTTGGGCAAGTCTAGCGTAGTCGTACCACACACTTAGATAATTACTCAAAATAAAACTCTGAAAAATTAAAGGTAATCCTGGAATCGAACCCTTCCTACCAAACAAACGCCGGAGTATTATATTGTAAGCAAAATACAGACAAACTTGACATTACCAGAGATATACATGTATATGAAACAAAGTCCACGACACGGGGAGAAACACTCGTATGCCTAATTTTTCTGCTAATTATGAAGATGAAATTACCTGTATCTACAAAGTTTAGTGTTTTATAGGTACCAGGATGGCAAAGTGTTCACTCTATCAAACGTACCAGCCGACTCGGACGTACCTGGGCCTGCAACTTCTCGGCTCAATGACGTGGATGCCACCGGAAGTGACGCTCGCCGTGAAACGATTTCGTCACCGGCAAATTTCAGAACTTTGCACAATAAGGCTTCAGAAAAAATCAACGTTGACGTGACCCTTCAACGTGAGGAGGTGAGTGGCTATTTATAAAATGTTCGTGACGTCACATAATAATCCCGATGGAAAAATGTGCTTTTAATTTCTCTTCTTATTGTGTTCGATATCACCGGATAGACAGGTTCCATTTATGATTCTAATGTTACACTATTTTGTTGTTGTTGCGCTAACAAAGAAATATCAACACTCTTTTAATAACAGTGTCCTTCGGGCATATTGTCTTGTGGATTTTTTTTTCTATTTATCCGGATAATGTTACCTAAGGAGACAATAGTATGATGCTTCTTCACGAGACACATTAGCCTTGAAAACCGACACTAAGCCGAGCTTTTTAGGTATAATAATATTTCCCGGAAATATAGGATTTATGATTTTCCTAGAGGTGTGAAAATGTGGCCAAGATTGGAAAATGACTACGAATACGAATGAAGATTTATCTTTAACCAGTCAACCATTATACAAGCTCGCTTTTGTATAAATTAAGGCTTCAGACAAACCACAGGCGTATGGCGACAGTTTTTCGTTTTCCTTTGATTTCGGAAAATTCATCGGCAACAATGTGAAACATAGACTTTTCCAATATTTTTTTAGCTAATTGTTCCGTTTAAACGTCCACTGAAATTTTATTTATTCGTAATTCATTTATAACAACTACAGATAGATAACTGACAACAAGACAGATGTAGATCACGTGATCTGTCGATAGCAAATGTCATTCCCATACATTTTTCTAGTTTTCGAAGCGCTTGCGATCATAGAAAGAGAATCGACGTGCCATTTGGCTATAAGGGCAAGTCTTGTGTTTCATCTGAATAAAACTAAAATACAGGTAAGAAAGTAGAATTAGGAAAATAAGTTATTTGGAAGAGATCTGATTCAATGTGTACTTGGATGTCGCGGGTTTTCGCTTGTGTATCTTTTTAAGGATTGTCACTTTGAACCAATCGAAGCTGTTTACAACTTTATTGAGTGATAGAAAGATATTATATTATATACCTATATATCGTATCACACCATCTATGGAAATCTGTTACATTCAGAGATCGATATTTACAGTATAACGACTGAGTTAGCTAAGTCCCTCAAGAGTCTTTAGTTTGATAAAGCCCTTAGTACGAGTACAAGATAAACTTGCTTTTATAAGAGCATATTTATATCGCACCCAATGAAGTAAGAGATGTTTCACGTAGGTGTTTTGTCAAACATCTTGTAGTTATATATAAAACGTAAAGCTCTTATGACGCTTTTCGCGAAAATTCTGTCGCGTTGTCAAAGAATATTAAATTCCTAAAAGGGGTTAAAAGTAACACTTTGAAGCACAATTTACGCGTACATATAACGCCAAATTAAATCTAAGGTTAAAATTTTAAGATTCTATGTAAAAATGTCATGCCTACTGGTAGATATCACACAGTAGATAAATGACGTTTATTTTTATTAAAATGAAATGAAATGATAGGTGACGTTACTTTAGCCACGACTAAGAACTTTTTTCTTAAGGTTCCGCAGTCCACAGGGTACCCTTATAATTTCGCCACGTCCATCTGCCTGTCCGTCCATCCGTATATCTGCCGTTCAGCGCAGAGACTATTACTACAAAGCTGTAAATTAGCAAGAGTATGTACAATAAAATTGTTAAGAAAGTCGTAAAAAAAAATCTTGAAAAATATTTATTTATGATACCTCCCTTCAATGTAAAGTAGTGATGTTTTTTTTTAAGTAATAAATTTGCATGCCAGTATATGGCTTATTGTATAATGAACTTCAACTTCAACGATCAGCTAATGTAACTATACAATTTGCAAATAAATAAATTGATTTTTGCATCGTATATATCGAACGCTATAATGTAGTAACAAACGAATCGTAGTCATCATCATCATCATTATCAACCCATATCCGGCTTACTGCTGAGCTCGAGTCTCCTCTCAGAATGAGAGACGTTAGGCCAATAGTCAACAATGCCGATTGGCAGACTTCACACACGCAGAAAGTTAAGAAAATTCTCTGCTAGGCAGGCCTCACGATGTTTTTCCTTCACCTTTTGAGGCACGTGATATTTATTTTCTTAAAATACACACAACTGAAAAATTGGAGGTGCATGCCCCGGACCGGATTCAGAGGTCATATCCACTGGACTATCGAGGTAGGGAATCGTAGTAGCTTAGCTTTATTTGGTTCTTCTACTCGTACTTTGCCTCATGCGCTGTATACATCGATGTTTACTTTCCGAGTAAACATCGATGTATATTTTACATCAACGGGTGCATGTAGGTATAATCTATTAATCTAATACTCTATCCCGTCTGAATTCTGAATTATTAATTAAATAATCTTTGCCATCTCTGTTGGCGTCAAAGGATGTATTTTATATTGATATGAACCGAAAGGTCGCCGTATTTATAATAGTTTAGTGTTGTTATTGAAAGACTTAGTTAGTGCAAAGTTTGTAATGAAACTGACAGCTGCATCTTCTTACTGAAGAAGAACTTAAGAAGTTTACAGTCAAGCCGGAGTTCACAATAGTCGATGTACCGTTAACTCGTACAAGTTTTAGAACGAAGTTTCTATTCGCGCGTTGCGAAAGGGGGCTAGACGGGAAAAATTAAGACCAAAAGTTGAACCAGCACTTTTTACCGTCACGTCAAAATTTTACTCAAGTTCTAAATTAGAAATTAGGCATTTTTATCGTTTATTTCAATGTACGGAACTCGAATCCAAAAATATTTACGTCGTGTGTAGTATATTACAAGAATCATTTTGGTACAAAATTTCCAATGTGTTTCAAAAATGACCGGTACATCAAAAACTAAAGACATTTTTCGGGCTAAGCCGCTCGACTTAGTACTTTTAAACACGTAAAACAAATTACATAGTAAGTATACGTCATCAACCGTAAAAAAATATTAGTGGTCAGTGAGCCAGATATCCGACACAACCTCCCCCTCCCTCCCCCGTCGCGCGGTGACTGGGTGCCGGTAGACGAACTGACAAATTGATGTTTAATGAATTCGCATAAAACAGCCACCTTTTCACACAGTCTTCCGAAAAAATAGACGGACAACTGCGGTGTCAATAATGGATGATTTTACTAGGTACGCAAAATCATTTGAAACGTTACATTTGAGCTTTTATATATGCAGATACACTAGTTTTTGTTTTATTTAAAAATACCTAATACTTACGATTTTACATCCATTCAAAGTTCGCATAAATATCGACTCCCACTAATGGTCGCAATCAAATCACACAACTTTTGCTCCCTGTTATAGGCAATTTCGTATTTCTTCCTTACCTACTGACGAACTAATGGTTAAAATTTAATTTTTTTTTGTGTTGAAAAGCCGAGGAAAGCGGGCGAGCAAATTTTGTTAGATGACGTAAATTTCTATATCTCGGGAATCAATTAACGTATCGAAATAATTCTTTCACGAGTATTTTTGTATTCAACGGAGAAAGAAAGCTAACATTTAAAAATAGTTATTCATTACGAGAAAATCATTTATTTATAAGACATTTAACTTTAGGCAATCCTACGCTCAGGTAAGTAATAATATGAAATGAATTCGATGATTAAATGAAAAAGAAGCTACGAGAGTTCAAAAATAGGCTTTACTTATTTCTCTAAAACTGAAAAAAATTAAAAGATATAATTTTTGTGGAGTTTGCGTGTTCTAATGTGACAAATGAACAGGAGTTAATTTTTATATATTATTGTGGGAAATAATAGCCTGAGACGGATATGACGTCGCTCGATCTCGTGCCGACGTTAGGTGGCGCGACTTTTTTCCGTAAAGAGTAGGGAGTTAGGGAGGGGTAGCGACCGAGCGGTAACGATTGGTGATATAAGCCGCTCGCCGCACAATCGGTAGTGTTCCGGTCGATGATCCGGTTTTGGTTACGTTTTGATTAAATGGTTGGTAAACAGTACTCCTAGAGTATGGCTTTAGTATAATCTACAACAAAGCGACGGGGGGGGGGGGGGGGGGGAGGGGGGCTGCCTAGGTCTGGTTGATCAGCATATGCACAGCCTACACCACTTGATATTGTTCCGCGAATCGATCAATCTCCGTGTACGGCCAAACATCGATTAACGGTCCCAGCTTGATTCTAGTTTCACGTGTCTGCATTTGACATTGAATTACAGCAGCATCCCCAGCAATAGTTAACAAGCGCAAAATTATATCGTTCATTTTCGAAGGCCTATCAAATTGTAAGTACAGAGTAGCCATAGAAAATTAAACAAATCTATACTTATAATAAATCTGTAGAGAGGTCAATTCTGTACATGAAAATACTATCAGGGGGTGATTAGTGATCGATACTGATGCCAAAAATTCAATCAGTGAAATTTTCGTCTGTCTGTCTATCTTTCTGTCTGTCTGTCTGTTTGTCTGTCTGTCTGTTTGTATGTGCGTTATAGAAATAAAAACTACTTGACAGAATTATTCTTTATACTCGTGGGCAGGTTATAGTATACATTTCTACGATACGATCAATAGGAGAAGAGCATTGAAGGGAAATGTTGGGAAAACGGGATAAGTTACTCCATTTTTACAGCGATACTACTGTAGGGCTGGATTAAAGAGCGAGAGGCAGACGAAGTCGCGGGCGTCCGCTAGTAACAAATATATATACAATAGAGCTGTGATAGCCCAGTGGATATGACCTCTGCCTTCGATTCAGAGGTCCGGGGCATGCACCTCCAACTTTTTAGTTATATGCTTTTTACGAAATGAAATATCACATGTCTCAAACGTTGAAGGGAAAACATAGTGAGGAAACCTGCGTACCTGAGAATTTTCCTAATTCTCTACGTGTATGAAGTTTGCTAATCGGAATTGCTCAAAATATTTTGCAATAGTTGAAATCGAACCCAGTGCTGTGGATGCAAAGAGCAGGGTCACTGCTCACTGTACCACATGTTTCAAATTCTGTATATTCGTCAAAAATGTCTAGTGAATCCAGTTATTACGTTTGTCCGTCTTTCTTTTGAGTTTTTTCAACCTCTGAATGGATTTTAATGCGAACGCGTGTTGTAATAACTCATGAGAATCCAGTAGTTCTTGTAAAAAACGGCATAGTCAACGCCAGCATTAAAAAAAAACAAAACCAATAAAGATTCGTATTCCTCTGTCGCTTCAGTTTTAACGGCGTTCTGCGACGACTGCATTTTTTCTTTAATCTGTGGTATTACGCAATTTATTGTTCACCACAATTCATATGATAGTATTATTTGGGCAAGATACTACTCGTATTAAGGGCGATTAAATAGTACCTACTAGTTGAATGGTAGCAGGAAATCTGTTCAAATGTTAACTTGGTTTTACAACTTCGTCATTGCTGAGACAATGAAATATCACCAGTGCCAATCATCATGTTAATACTTATTGAAGTAAGTTTTTTTTTATACTTTTCAAATTGGCACTTGACTACAATCTCACCTGATTGTAAATAATGATGCAATCTAAGACGGAAGCGGGCTAACTTCTTAGGAGTAGGGTGAAAATCTGATAGACCTGGAATAATTAAGAAAATGTCAATCGGCCCAGCCGAGGATCGAACCCAGGACCTCCGTCTTGTAAATCCCCCGCGCGCATTACTGTGCCACGAACGCCGTCACAAGATTAGGCTAATACGCTGGCCCAATGCGGATTCGCAGACTTCACATACATGGAGAATTAAGAAAATTCTCAGGTATGCGGGTTTCTTTACGATGTATTTCCTTCACCGTTTGAGTAAAATGATATTTAATTTCTTTAAATTAATATACGAGTATTTCAGCAAAATTCCTTATTGTGAAACATAATTGTCTCCCAATAAGCAAAATCATAGTAGTATAAACAGGCCTACTAAAGCCTTACACCGTTCAATTACTCGTAAAAATAAGGTAATTGGTTTGTACAAGGTTAATAAATTTAAAAAACCTATTATTGTAATCACAAAGTGATCGTATAATTCATAAATATCACAATACCAAACCAATACCAAATTTAATTTTCAAACATCAAATTTCAAATTCGGCGACTCTCACGAACTTTTATCTCAGAAATGACGGCAACTGGGCTACAGACCTTTAGTTTTAACTGTACAGTATTTTATTTATTTTATTCTTTACATGTTAGCCCTTGACTACAATCTCACCTGGTGGTAAGTGATGATGCAATCCAAGAAGGAAGCGGGCTAATTTGTTATCAGGAGGATGAAAATCCACACCCCTTTCGGTTTCTACACGTCATCGTACCGAAACGCTAAATCACTTGGTGGTTTATTTAATCGAAATATGAATCAAAATTAGAAAGAACCGTACAGTTAAAACAAACGGATGATTTAACTGACCAGTACGTCTCTACATTTAAATCTATACCATTAAAACTACCAGTATGTAGGCCGCATTAAGATATAGCAGTAACAAATAAATTAAATAACCTTTTTTATTAAGTAATATTTAAGGTAAGTAAGAAAACGTTAAAAAAATTAAAAGAAATACGCACTGATTAAATAAAGGTCTCCCACTCAGCATAAAGCTTTTCTCCCACTCAGCTTTTATTATTAGAAAGGATAGTTATTAGAAAGAAAAATATTTTTATTTGATCAGTAAAAATTTAGGACTAAGCTTATTTATTTTAGAAGAAAAATATAAAAAAAAAGAAAAGAAAAGCGCACTGATCAAAAAACATGCTTTTAGCAAGAACTAATATTGAAATTAAGTCACGTGACTATATTTTTTCGTATTCCTGACAACAAACCCTTTCATTTGATATCTATTTCATGGGGGTGGATTTCAAACAGCCAGTCCGCCATCTTGGGGAGGCCGCCATATTGGATTTGTAATGCCGTATCTTAGCTAGTCATGTATTGTCATCATAACTCAGAGCGTGTGCAAAATTTCATCCTACACGATGACCGGGAAGTGGGGCAAAATAAGATTCCAAGATTTGTCTTTCCTACATAGTTAAAGTGATTGGGGAGGCCGCTATATTGGATTTGTAATAACGTTTCTAAGATAGTCATGTATTGACATCAAAATTTCATCCTAATCGAAAACCGGGAAGTTGGTCAAATTAACATTCTAAGATTTTCTTACAAACATGTGAAGCTAATATAAAGCGTGTAAAAATAAGAAATAAAAAAATATCGGTCCTTTAGTTTAGAAATAACGATGACAAATAAGTAAAATTTGAACAGTTGCTAGAGCTTTTAACATCACGCGCACCTGAATATGGGGCCAGGAGATGGTCGAGGCCTCATTACGGGCTACTCAGAGATACCGAGATACTCAGAGCCCGTATGATTAGGAAAGAGAAAAGAAATCAGGCCAAAAGGAATGAAAGGGAGAATTAATAAAAATAAGCTTTTGAAACGATAAAGTTCTGCAAACAAAGTTGTGGCCGCTTACCTAACTTACCACTAACGGTAGTGATTTGATTAAAAATGTTAAGTTTACTTTATAACTTTGCTAAGTCATTTAGGCTGAGTAAAAAAACTACTACCTATTTGCTCAAAGACTACTGCTACCTACTGGCACAAGAACTATCGACAGTTTCATTAAAAAATACAACACAAATATTTATAAAATAATTATTTATGTTATATATATGTTTGTTTTTATTGAGAAAGAATACAATAAGGAACGGGTACGCAAACTTATCCTAATAACTATAGTAAGTCATGCCCACGTGGAATGGTGGCAAGAATACTGGCTGCATTTCCGCGCAGGACAGCCTTCGCGCAAAAAAAAATTTAATAAAAATACTTCAACCGACTTCAATAACATAAAACATAATGACTAAACTAAAAAGTGAAAAATAACATATACTTAGTTCTATATATCTAACTTATGATAAGTTTGAATCCTGATATGACGACAATGGGACCACCTCAGGAGTACCTTATACCCTTTTAAACAAAAAAAGAATTATTCAAATTGGTCCTGGCGTCTTCGAGAACCTCCTCCTTTTTTTAAGTCGGTTAAAAATGAGCCAGGCCGTCTGTCACCCGTCTAGGCAACTAGCCGCGTTGAAATGGTTCGGTGAATTTTTTGGCCTAAGGGTCTCCACGGCAAAAGGTACGAATATGTAACAATATGCCACGTTGCTGGTAAGCAAGGATCATCATCTAAAGCACTTAAGGCGTCGTAGTATTCGGATTAATTCTACGACGCCTAAGTATTTATTTAAAATTTCTTTTTTTATTTTATTTATATTGCATGTTTAGGTAGTTAATTTAGTTAGTTTTAGTTAGTGTACATAGTTATAAATGATTATTCTAAAGTACATAGATTAGATTAGCGATGTAGTATTTTTTTAATTACGTGCACCAAATAATTACTATTTTTCATATAATTCCGTAAACGTTCAATATCCTAATTTGTCTTAACTCTTTAATTATAATACAAAATGGTCGCTCACTCTGATCGATCGGTTCTAAACGACTGGTTTTGATTCGTACAAAACAAACTATTACAATTTAGAAACGCTAAAACAAAGAAAACCTTAATCATAAACATTGATTAGCGTAATGCTTTCAAAGGTGTCATACGCGTTTTTTGAATTGGACGCGAGTGACAGCTTTTACAAGGCCGTAAATACCAAGCGGCGAGTCAAAACAGATCCCAGCTCGCCCCGCCAGCACAAGCGCAACCCCCGGCGCCGCCCGACGCCGCCGCCGTCGCCGCCACTGATAGTTCGGCTCGCCAACAGGTAGCCGGCCGGCAGTTTAAAGTTGTCGCCAGCGACGGTTAGCACGTCCGCGCGCGCTGTGCTCATACTGTGCTCGCGACTCCGATCTAAGTGTTAGTCTTTAATTGGACAGACACCGGTGTCGTGACACGAACTGCTCCCAATTACTGATACAGATCTCTAATTGATCGCTTAATTACACTTGACTTTTGTTTCGAATTCCGAAGCAATGTCTTCGATAAACAGAAACAGTGCTGTTTTTACAATATCTGGCGACAATATTCACGCCGACCTGAGGACCGAGAGCTTGAGGAATGAAGGCGCTCGGATGAACGAGGAAGTCATGAGAGAGGTAAGTCGAGGCTTGTGCGTTTGCGGCACTTCAACAGATGCCAAAAGTTTCACCGCGGCTCTTGCCCTCTTGTCTATTTACATCGTCGGCAAAACGAAAATCGTCATTTGCCTCTCAAATATTTATTATTATTCTTTTCATTAAATAAATTACCCGAACAAATTTATTTATCTTTTGTTTTATCGACGCTTTAATATTATTTATCTTTTTAAAAAAATATTAACCGTAATTTGTGAATGATTAAAATTACCATTATTCGCCCTTCTAACTAATTAGAATTGAGGATAAGTTGTGGAGGAGGTGGTGCGACAAATTTTAACGCGCTAAAATCGAACCCGTGACCTTGCGGTATCGAGGCTGGCTTATTAACTTGGGAGCAGCAGCCCAATTTTTTACTGCATAAAAAATATACAAATTAAATAAAATCTATACCAATATTATAAAGAGGTAAAGTTAGTATTACTGTATATAATTTCTTGATCTAAAGAACTGTTTTTGAAAATTCTTTAACCACTAGTGAGCCACGATATTTGTGAGTGTCATAGGCTATATTTTTCCCAGTATTCTTATGGGAATGGAAACACGCACTTGAAACCGCGAGGCGTCGGCTAGTATATAATACGTAAAAATATATAATCTACTAGCGGACCCGGTCAAGTGCTTCGCTTTGATTCATTCCCTACCCCTATCCTATTCTAGTTCCACACTACACTAACTTATCCTACACCTACCTACACAAGCTACTCCTACCCAATCCTACCCCTACCCTAGCCCTACCCTACCCCTACCCTACCCCTACCCTACCCCTACCCTACCCTACCCTACCCCTACCCTACCCCTACCCTACCCCTACCCTACCCCTACCCTACCCCTACCCTACCCCTACCCTACCCCTACCCTACCCGTACCCTACCCGTACCCTACCCCTACCCTACCACTACCCTACCTCTACCCTACCCCTACCCTACCCCTACCCTACCACTACCCCTAACCTACCCCTACCCTTCCCCTACCCTTCCCCTACCCTAACCCTATCCTACCCCTACCCTACCCCTACCCTACAGCTACCCTACCGCTACTCTACCCCTACCCTACCCCTACCCTACCCCTACCCTACCCCTACCCTACCCCTACCCTACCCCTACCCTACCCCTACCCTACCCCTACCCTACCCCTACCCTACCACTACCCTACCTCTACCCTACCCCTACCCTACCCCTACCCTACCCCTACCCTACCACTACCCCTAACCTACCCCTACCCTTCCCCTACCCTACCCCTACCCTACCCCTACCCTACCCCTACCCTACCCCTACCCTACCCCTACCCTACCCCTACCCTACCCCTACCCTACCCCTACCCTACCCTACCCTACCCTTACCCTACAGCTACCCTACCGCTACCCTACCCCTACCCTACCCCTACCCTACCCTACCCCTACCCTACCCCTACCCTACTGCTACCCTACCCTACCCTACCCCTACCCTACCCCTACCCTACACCTACCCTACCCCTATCCTACCCCTACCCTACCCCTACCCTATGTAAAGGAAAATTGCAAAAAAAAAAGGAAAAAAAGTGCTTAAAGAAATCCGAGAACATATGTAGTCTCAAAAACAGGAAATAAACAAAGTGCAAGACAATATACAAAAATTAAATGAAAATATATCCCAGAAATTTTAAAGATATTGAATTAAAAACGAAAGAATTAGAGGAAAAGTTTGAAAATCAGTATTACGATAGATTGGAACAACGAATAAAAAAAAGAAACATAATATTTTTTGGATTAGAAGAGAAAGAAACATGCTACAGTGACCTAAAAGATATTATGTTAAACCTAATAAACAACACTTTAAAAATATCCTGCAACAAAACAGACATAGAGCTAGAAAGAAGACCGATTTAGTTGGACAGATGTGCGGGCTGACATCGCTGTTATATAATCGGCCAACTAAAAGTTGTAAGTGAGCGGGGGCTCTTAAGATTCAAATATTAAAAAGTTAAAAATTGCTGAAGGACGAACATATATTAAAAGAAGATTTTACTGCAAAGGTCCTCCAAAAACGAAGACAGTTACAAAACAAATTTAATTCAAGGAAAGAGCAGGGCGAAAACATCATTATGAAATTTGATAAAATAATATTATTGGATAAGAAGAACTATAAGAAACATATAGCCGAAACTATTCCGGATACTCCAAAAGTGAAAGATAAGAAAAGAAACAAAAACTTCTCCTGAAACTAACATAAGGCCTAAGAACATTTTCTAAACATACAAGAAAAGCAAAACCACAATTGACTCTTACATCACTCCGAAACCGACTCTATCAAGCTCTACATCTACATCAACTCAAGCATAGCAACGAACGGTCTCCGCCTGCTCAATACATAAAGATACAAAAAATACATGTAGACTAAACCATGTTGGACTAACCACTCAACATGGAATAAGAAATCATTTTATGGTTGCGAATTATTATTCCAATATAGAACAAGAACCCTACAAAGGAAAAACAAACATAAATAATAAAAAACAAACAAAAAAAACCCACAACGGGTTGTGCGCTGAAGGAAGAAGAAGAAAGGAAAATTGCAAAAAGCATAGATTTTTAGTTACAACTTATGATAAAAAAAAATATTAATTTTAAACTTTCCCTTTTCCTCACGAACGCGTAGTATTAATAAATTGAAATTCATATCAAATATTCGGATTTATACCTATAAGCAATAATAAAATTAAACTTTTACGTCACTGGATTGAAACAACAATTTACGCCGCAAATTTTGAAACTCCCGACTCCCAAGTAAATCAAAACCTACAGACAGGGTCATCATCATCATCATCATATCAGCCGATGGACGTCCACTGTAGGACATAGGCCTTTTGTAGGGACTTTCAAACATCACGATAGTCCATACTAAGTTTTGCCCAGTACTGACCACGCTGGGCATGCGGGTTGGTTGGTAGCTACAGGGTACTTCCCGTAAACTCAGAATCTTAAGATTTGGTAGGAAACAACGCCATAAAGCACAGATAAAGGAAAAATTTCGAAAATTATAATTTTTTTGTCAAATCTGCAATAAAAATATTTTAAAATTTTAAACTTTTCTTTTTTTCTCATGAATGCGTGAAGGTATTAAATTTTAATTCATATCAAATATTCAGGTTTATAAACATTTAAGCTGTAATAAAATTAAGTTAAAAATTAAGAAACCGCATATTTTAAAACTCGCAACTCGCAAGGAAATCAAAACCTACAGGGTACTTTCACATCATCGTGACAGAATAACCGCCCAAGCTTAAACGGAACCCTCGGTATGTGAGAGTCCGACTCGCACTTGACCGGTTTTCATATATAATATAGGAGGAGGAGGAGATTAACTAGCGGATGCTCGCGACTTCATCCGCGTGGAAATCAATGTAAACTTTCAACCCCTATTTCACCACTTTTAAGGGTTGACTTTTAAAAATTCTTGAATCACATTAAATTTATTCCATAAAAACTTTTAACCCCTATTATACCCCCTTTTATTATGATTGAGTTTAGCTGCAGTTAAACATTCCTGTGTCAACTCTCAGTTAAAATAATATCGTTCGTTCGTTATCAACCCATGTTCGGCTCACTGCTGAGCTCGAGTCTCCTCTCTGAATGAGAGGGGTTAGGTCTTAATCACGCTGGCCCACTGCGAATTAGCAGACTTCACATACGCAGAGAATTAAGAATATTCTCTGGTATGCAGGTTCCTCACGATGTTTTTCCTTCACCGTTTGAGACACGTGATATTTATTTTCTTAAAATGCACACAATATATTGTTAATCAAACTTCCGATTGCAATAAAACAAAACCTAAACCTGCTCCAAGCTTTGTTTGATCAACTTGTAAAAACCATCTGAAAATTGGTCTCCTGCTTGTTTTATACACCATGGTACTAAAACAAATGAAAAAAATCTGTCATCCAACAACGTTGTTACAAACTAACAACATATGTATTTTTGGTTGTACACGTACGAGTATGTTGCATACACACCTGAACTTTTCAACAAAAACAGTTCCAAACTTTATTGCTTGTTAGATTTGTTACACGAGCTAGTTATATTCGAATTTTCCAGTTATGGAAAAGCATACAGTCAGTTTGTTATCATAACAAACCAGTTCAGAAATTAACCTGGTATTTCTCTTTAGGACGACACTCGGGTGTTGGAATTATTGTGGCTTTATTGAAGTTATGTGTGTTGATTCCTTTAGTCTTTTTTGTTGTTTTCATATACAAAAGGGGAAATCATGTACACCTATCAGAGTCAGTTGTGCCGGACTTTTACGGGCTTAAGCCCCTCCTTTCACCCTGTTGTCCGTGTGCCTTTCAGCCGAATGTCAGGCACTGACGATCAATGGGTAAGTGGAGCGATCCTTTCCCTCAAGTTTCTGGCACCATTAGCTTTAGCGTTTTCAATGTTTTATATTATGCTCAGTGGTGGTCACCATCGCTAGCGTCTAGTAATCTGTCTTCTTGACTTCGAACAGCTAAGCTCAAAATTCTTCAAAGAGTAGGTGAGCCCGTCCGATCTTGGTTTTTTTTGTGCTTTAGTAGATGGTTTATGTGTAGTTTGCACAAAATCGGTCGAGTGCTCATTTATTTATTATATTTTACTTCATTTATTACATTTTTTGTAACAAATAAATTTAGGGGTAGGGTAGGGTAGGGTAGGGTAGGGGTAGGGTAGGGGTATGGTAGGGATAGGGCAGGGGTAGGATAGGGGTAGGGTAAAGCTAGGTTAGGGTAGGGGTAGGGTACGGGTAGTGGTAGGGGTAGGAGTAGGGGTAAGGAAGAGGAGTGCATAAGTCAAAGTGAAGCTTGACCGGGTCCGCTAGTTTAATAATAATTCCTGTAGGCTCCGATTGGATCGCGCTGGACTACAACCAGTCACTGCATTCTGTACAGTTACACCCTAGTGGGCCTAAAATGCGACCAACTACATATCTCATGAAGATGACAAATAATAAATATCAATTCCCAACAAGGAGATCTATGGGTAGCCCTAGAAGACACCTCGACTCTCGGGTGGGCAGCAGCATTCGGGATTACAAAAGTCTTCGAAAAGTCCGTGTAGCCAGTGATGACCTATGGTTCCGAGACTTGGTCACTAACTTGGGCCTCATAAGTAGGCTCAGAGTCACACAGCGTGCGCAGAAAGCGCAGTGTTGGTCGACTCTCCACTAATTGGACTGATCAAATCAAGCGAGTCGCAGGGACTTGCTAGATGCAGGCGGCTCGTCGGCAGGATCGTGATATTTGGAAGTCCCTATAAAATGCCTATTCCGTGTAGCGGACGTCCATCGGCTTATGACGATGACTCTTTTATAACCCAAGACCAAGATTGCCATTGTATAAGTTCAAGCATTGTTTTAAAAAATATTTATTAAGTCGAGGGTTCTACACAATTGATGAATTGCGTAGAACCCTCCTTTTGTGAAACAAAAAGTAAATATAAAAGAAATTGTAATTATTTCAACTTTTGTTAATTATAAAATGTATGGCTTCTTATTAAGCAAGAGCAGCTGAGTTTGTGCCTTCTGAACCGGTGGTAGAGTCGTCACAAATAGTCAAAATTGAAGTTGCAAAAGTGCTTGTTGCTAACGGCCGTTTTCAATAAGCTATCTATCCGCCATTTCGCTTACTAAAGTTAAAAAAATCTTTCTCTTCTTATCTGCTTTTCAATAACTGACAGATAGTTTGACTATGTAAAGATAGTTTGACTGTTATTGATAATCGGGGATAGCTATCTATCCGTAATCTTAGGTTTTTGAAAACGGACGTAAGCCTACTTGAAATAAATGAATTATGATTTTGATACTATGTGGCAATTTAATCGATCGTATCACGTAAAATTCATTCTAGTGCATATCGAATTACGCAGATTCCATAACATAAGCGGATTAGAGAAATGCACAGGTTTACGGATTTGCGTTCCCCGTATGATTACGTACGTGCATCATTGCTTTTGATGTTATTCTGTGTAAAGCCAATTATTTAAATTGAATTGAAAGCCACGACCGCTAAGCTTCCGCTCAAATATTTTCCCCTACCAGTGGCAAATCGATTACAACTCGTCTCACCTGCACTTTACTTCTAAAATTTGATGTTAAGTAGGGTGTAATCTCTGGATCTACTGAACCTATTTTGAAAAATGTTTCACCATTAGAAAGCCACGATTTGTAAGTGTCACAGGGTATACTTTATCCCCGTATTTTCACTGGTGGCTGATGACATCATCCTATGCAGTACAATTGGATTGTACATGATGACAGGGAGTTACTTCTTCCTCGCATTCACTCTATTTGTTTTGTTTTTGAGGTTATATGTTGTTTTCTTGGCTGTTGCGAATGTCTGATGAGTTAGATTCATGTATTTTACGTTTTTCTATACTTGATCGCGAAAATGTCTTTATTTATTTATTGTATTAATCCCCTTAGCAGTTCCGTTCCGAACAAAACAAATAATATAAATAAACAGCAATACACCAAAAAAATCAAACCATTTCCCGGACCGATTGGTTCTCGTGGGAAATTAGACCATTGCCCTCCTTGCAAAAACAATAAAATAAAGAAGCTAAAAGAGAATAGTTTAAAAACTTGTACACATAACATAATATCTTTAATTAATTATCATATATGTATGTATCGAAAAAAGTAAGTTACGACCCTAAGAAGTAAGATGGATGGTTTGTGATATCGAAGAGTACAATTGTTGTATTTTAGATTATGTGGGGTTGGATTCTTATTAAAAAATGCTCAAAAAACATATAACCAGTTTCATTGGCATCCCATAAAGAGCTTATTATTACAACTAAAGATTGAAGATCTTAACTTATTGGTAGTATAAATAAAATAAAATAAAATAAAATAAAATAAAATAAAATAAAATAAAATAAAATAAAATAAAATAAAATAAAATAAAATAAAATAAAATAAAATAAAATAAAATAAAATAAAATAAAATAAAATAAAATAAAATAAAATAAAATAAAATAAAATAAAATAAAATAAAATAAAATAAAATAAAATAAAATAAAATAAAATAAAATAAAATAAAATAAAATAAAATAAAATAAAATAAAATAAAATAAAATAAAATAAAATAAAATAAAATAAAATAAAATAAAATAAAATAAATAAAATAAAATAAAATAAAATAAAATAAAATAAAATAAAATAAAATAAAATAAAATAAAATAAAAGTTATACAACCTCAGAAAACATAAGTGAAAATGAAATTCTAAAGTTGTACAATGATCTTAGAACAGCACATGAACTAGCCAATGAAAATATTCTAGCAATTAGCGACTT
This sequence comes from Bicyclus anynana, assembly GCF_947172395.1. Classification (NCBI taxonomy): domain Eukaryota; kingdom Metazoa; phylum Arthropoda; class Insecta; order Lepidoptera; family Nymphalidae; genus Bicyclus; species Bicyclus anynana. The sequence goes on along the minus strand of NC_069110.1, from coordinate 18,708,233 downwards.
TAATGTTAAATGCTAAGTAAGGCCAAAACTGAAGAACACCCTAATACGGGTAATTATGGTTACGAAGGATGGAGAAAGAAACGAAAGAGACGAGATTACTAGAATGTACCTTTGAATTGGCGATAATGAACACATATTTAAAAAAAATACCGAGCAAACAATGTACTTGGGAATCCCCAGATCGCAAATACAGAAAGCACGAAATTGACTTCTTTATGGACGCTTCAGAATTGGTGACTAACTTCGAAATACTGAATAAAATGAAATATTCTTCTGAATTGAATGCGCAATTTGAACCGCGTAGTATTGCGTGCCGAAGATGGTCGAATACACTGTATTAGTTTGATTAATTCAGCAAGTAAAGAATTTGAATTGGAATTTGCAAGCGATGTGTAAAACAGGTGGACAGATTTACATAAAATTTGCCGCGAGTGGGTGTATCCCAAAATATCACATAACATTTTTTATTTACAAAAATATTTTTCAAAAAGCACACCAGGCAGCCAGCCTGCGGCAGCCATTTGACAAGAATAGAAGCTCGTGAAAAAACAGAGCCAATAATTTTTTGTACTTACCAGCCGTAATTAGAACCCACACTGTTATTTCGTATAACAGTGTGGGTTCTAATTAATTAACTAACAGTACAATTAACTTACAGCAAATGTAGCGCTTGTCTTACCGGCACAAATACTTGAAAGAGCATTCCGACTATTCTCAGGAGTTTCATATCTTTCAACGCGATTTCTAAATGGAACAAATAACTTAATAAAAATTGCAAACAAACAATTTTTACAACATTTTCCATTTCTTCAACTTCTTTTAATCTGTACCTACTAATATTATAAATAGCAATATATGTAACGAATAAACTAGTTTAATTGGATTCTAAATTCAAGGTACAAAGCTCAGGGAGTACATAGGCTATATTTTATCCCCGTATTCCCGGGAATGTGAACTATGCGGGTGAAACCGCGATGTTCTGCTATAATCACTATCAACCCATATTCTGCTCACTGCTGAGGTCGAGTCTCCTCTCGCATTGGGAGGATTAGGCCAATAGTACACCACGCTGGCACAATGCGGATTGGCAGACTTCACACACGCAGAGAATTAAGAAAATTCTCTGGTATGCTTGTTTCCTCACTCTTTCACCGTTTGAGACACGTGAGAACGTACAGCCTCCGGAATTGGAGCCAGAGGTCATATCTACTGGGCTATAACGGCTCTGCTATAACAATTAATATAAAAATGATCTAGTACTCTACCGTAAGTATAAATCCAACCCAATCGTTGAAATGTACGGGTGAAAAAAAATAGCAACAAAACCAAACCCAAAGGCAACATTCAAAAACTAGAAAAATTTTTAATCGCTATATGAGTACGCTTAGCAAAAACGAATGATTTTCGCCTATGTTTGTGGACGAAACAAATCGATATCGCCGACTTGACAAACTAATAGGAAAGCCCCGGAAGGACGAAGAGCTGTACTGTGGGTAATTAAACTGAAGCTTAATAGCTCTGCAAACAGTCGCGCGCGTCTGTGAGTGTGAATGTACTGCGACCGCGGCGCAATGATTGACACGCACGACGAAGAAACCGAGAACACAGTCATACGCGTCTGACGTAAAGTGAGCCACCGACTTTGAGTCAACTTTACGACTTGTAGTCAATTATGGACCGTGGGCGGCCCTCTGTTGTGCGACATTGTGAGTCGCGGACTGTATATGACGTACACTGTAGGGCGGATAGTTTATGCTTTTTTCCGCCCTGTCGCTCGTACTTTATACAGTTGATGCTTAGGCACATCACACTAAAGTATTGTCAATAAAGTAGGGTAATGTTTCTTAAATCGTACCTAATAAACTAATACTGTAATACTTGCCATATATTTACAATAAACTACCAGCCTATATAAAAAAAGCTAAAACTATGGTTACTTTCAAAAAGAAATTGAAACTTATTGAATAGTAGTAACACATTTAAGTCGCGTCCAGTAAGCTCATATCTTTGTTTTATTAAAACTAGTCGTGTTAACAAGTATGTAATTTTACTTTAACTACCCGCATTATATCAGTTATTTATTTGATTTTTTTGATGTATAATTGAAATCTATTACACCTGTACCTACACTCTTAGTTTAGCTTATTGTATTTTTCATATAAGCAAATTTTATTTAATTTTTGTATAATGGGACCTTCGAGCAAAAAATAGAGTATTTTTTGATCCTTAAATAAAAATAAAAGGGGGTGAAATACATGTTGAAAGTTTGTATGGAAAGTTCTTCATTTTAGGAGTCACCCTTTTAAAAATTTGTTCATAAATCATAAAAATAATACGAAATACAATGTGATTCAAGAATTTTTACAATTCAACGTATAAAGTGGTGAAATAGGGGTTGAAAGTTTACATTGATTTCCACGTGGACGTAATCGCGAGTAACATAATATAGAAGTGGCGATGTAGTTCTATGTCTATAGCGATGAGGTACGAGTATCAACGGATTACACACGGGTGCAAATCAATGCAACTTAGACGCGCTTCGGTGTAGTGTTATAATCGCCTTACAGTAAAACGTTAACAATACCTCCTAGTGTTCACAATGGCGGCCAATTTTAAACCAATGTATTGGGTGAAACAGTACAGTACTATACTAGTGTAACACAACATTTTGCAAGTGTCTATTTTATTGCAATGGAATAATGGGGATGATAACTACGTTTGCTTGATATATATTGATTTTTATTAGGTATTCGGGTAAATAATGACAATATTAACTAAATAATACATACATTTTTTTTTATTGAGAAAAGGAACTTAAGCTAACTTATCCTAATAACTATACAAATTGTCCACGTGGAATGGTGGCAAGAATACTAATAAGGCTGATCCTTTGCGCAAAAAATGAGCCAGCCCTTCTGTCAGTCGAGGCAACAAGCCGCGGTGAAATGGTACGGAAAATTTTTTTGGCACTGCGACTCCATGGCCCAAGGGTCTCCACGGCAAAAGGTACAAATATGTAACTCTCTGTCAGAGAGGCATACTTAAGCCACTTACCGGTTTCAGCTTTTTCTGCTAAAAATAAAATAAAATACAAAAATTGTCTGGATATTTGTAAAATAAATAGAACTATATAATTTCCAAATCTTAAAAAAAAATCTTTTGAAGTAATTTGATGAAAATTCATTCATTTTTGCTTTCGTAAATTCAATGTGACTCTTTTCACTTTAAGAAGTATAAACATAAACGCACAAATAAGATATTTGTACTATTGTTCGAACGCGTATACAAATCCCTCAAAGCGACGACGCCATTTTTTTGTGCCATTTAGTATGGAGCGATTTTAGGAATCCATGACAGGGGAGCAAATATGACTCTTAAAATCCCTGTAGGTATGAAAGTGATTATTGCATATACCCTTTTATTTTACCTAAAATTGCTTTACTATTAGCATACTCTTAATTTATTTATGTATATCATCATCATATATTACATAAATTATTAACCGACTTCAAAAAAGGGAGTAGGTTCTCAATTCTACGCGTGTGTTTCTTTTTTATATTTGTTTGTTATTTCTTAAAATTCTTTTTTTGTTTGAAAGAGTATACTTACAGATTGGTCCCATTTAATTTTCACGAAAATTGTTTCAGTAATTTTGTGTTAAAATGAAAATTACGGAATTGCCTCTACAGTGGCGCTTTCGTTCGCTATGTGTGTCCTAGGACACACCAAAATAAGAAAAATGAAATATTTTTAACAAAAAAGTTGAACCGACATAACATTGTATTATGCTACCAACACAGTGATGCATTAACTAAAGCCAATTAAATCATAAAGTTTTAGGATTCTAAGACAGTTCTTCCGCGTGGTTCTTTCAGAAACGGCTTTAATTAATACGTCACTGGCTCGGGTTAAGGAGGTAATTCTTATTTTCTTTAATTTAGATAACCTACTAAAACAATATTCAAAGTTAGGCGCAGTGGAGTGCGTACAGTCGAAGTTACTCTTAGTAGGGGCCCCAGTTCTTATTTGCGTTGCAAGTGCCAAGTCGCCTACATCCGGTGGCGCACTCACACCTAGGCAGTGCCATCGGCCGACAAACCTATAAAATAACATAATTTATCATTTTCACTCGATGACGGAGAAAAGGATGGTTACATATTTTTACTGCGCTGCAGCGGAAAAGAGTTCATCCAAGCCGATTCCCGCCGGGTTACCTTTAAAAATCCAGGCATATTTTTGCCGCGTATGGTTAGAAGGTAAGGTGGCAAAGAAAAGCGTGTTTATCGATCGCCGTTTACTGTTCAACTGGTTTAATATAACTAAATACATTGGGTTAGTAATGTGCTGTTGAGTAGTTAGTATCGGCATGTGCGCGCCACATGTGTGTGCGCACACGTTAACTTAAAATTTGGTACGTTGTAAACTTATAGATAATCTACGAACTAAATATTAATGTAGATAAGCTAAAATAATAATATAATAATATTTTATGAATAACATATTCATCGTTGTAGTGTGTCAAGATCTAGATGTTTCATGAATTTCCTTTTCTTTGGGACGGCTTACCTTCATCTAAATTCCATCCTTCGCCACTACTGCGCTGTCAGTAAAAATTGTCAGTCCAGGAAGTTAGGCTTCGGACCCCGTGCTTTGGAGAGACATATTTTACCATTTTTTACCTGATTACAGCGAAAAAGAGGGTTACATATTTCGCGGCTTAAAAACAAAAGGGTAACAAATTGAAATTTTCCAAAATCACTTTAATTTAAAAATAGGGTTTTATTGCCCATTATTTTCATGTAACGCGAAGACACTACGTTAAATACGGTACGGCTTGTTGAATCATTTACGATACGGTCCGGTAAAATATACAAGTGATAGGGAATTGAATTACTCATCGAACGATATAAAATTATAAAAAATCATTGTAAGTTTGAGGGCCAAAAAATGCCAAAAAAAAAATTTAATCTGCTCTCCTGAAAAAGCTTAAATTTTGAGATCGGGTCCTTTTGTTTTAAAGCATCGATTTGTACTGCGCTGTTCTTTCTTTTATGGAGATTTTAGTAAACATTTTAAGTCCAGGAAGTTAGTGGTGTCATTCCCGTGCCTTAGAGAGCTATGTCGCTTCTGTTACTTTTTTTAAGTCATATCCTTTAATACGAAAATTTTGATAAATTCAAAAAAATATATAACTTGGTCCCCCTAGGGATTTTTAGAAAACTGTTCAAATTAGTTTTAGATAATTAGTTTATCCATTAATTATGGGGCACCCTGTATACACTGACCAGTGACAGGTATAATTTTAACATTAATGTCTTACAGTGATTTAGTACAAAATAGATTCCATAAGCCTTACTCGCCTACAGACTATATGCCTATGCGTCACCTACCAGTCTTCGCCAGTACTAAATAGTGTGACGCAGCAGTTGGAAGCACTAGTATTTTTGTTTCATTTCTTACTAGCTGTAAAATATTTTAATAATATTTGTAAGTTATCAAAACAAAATGTTCGACCACTTAAAGGTTTTAACAATATCTAAACAATAAGATTGTTTAAAATACTAATTTAAATCTAAACAGCATTAAATAAAATAAAAGTATTCGCTAATCATTAGGGCGAAGAGAATTTTTCTCGAAGCTAAATGGGTTTGTAAATGCCAGTCACTTGATTCTTTGAAATGTCCTTTCGCATTTTATCCTTCGCGGATTCCAAGAAAACCTAGACGTTAGATGTGCAGTTAAATCGATATCAATTGTCACTGGAGTACTTCAGTAACGGGAAATAACGTCTAGTGCTTAATTAATGTCTCTAATTGGCTAACGGATGCGCTGGTGATATAAGATCCTCTTTACATGGGCGTTATCTACTGCGCTATTGATCTTCGTGACTCATCAGTTGAAAGATTTTAATTTATTATCTTGGCTATCTATGTGCTGGTGCCATAAGATTCTCTTCACGCGGGCGTTATCGACCGCGCTGTTGATCTTCGAGAGTCAGCAGTTGAAACTTTTAATCAATTTGAATATATTTTAAACTTTTTAAATAATATAAAATGCTTGATGAATGTATCTAATTGGATATCTATGTGCTGGTGCCATAAGATTCTCTTCACGCGGGCGTTATCGACCGTGCTGTTGATCTTCGAGAGGCAGCAGTTGAAACTTTTAATCAATTTGAATATATTTTGAAGTTTTAAATAATATCAAATGCTTGATGAATGTACCTAATTGGCTAACGTATGTGCTGGTGCCATAATATCTTCTTCACACGGGCGTTATCGACCGCGCTGTTGATTTTCGTGAGTCAGTAGTTGAAACTTTTAATTTATTAGAAAACATTTTGAAATATTTAAATAATGTCTAATGCTTAATTAATGTACCTAATTGGCTAACGCATGTGCTGGTGCCATAAGATCTACTTCACACGGGCGTTATCGACCGCGCTGTTGATCTTCGTGAGTCAGCAGTTGAAACTTTTAATCAATTTGGATATATTTTGAAGTTTTTAAATATTGTCTAATGCTAAATTAGTGTATCTAATTGACTAACATATGTGCTGGTGCCCTAATATCTTCTTCACACGGGCGTTATCGACCGCGCTGTTGATCTTCGTGAGTCAGTAGTTGAAACTTTTAATTTATTAGAAAAAATTTTGAAATATTTAAATAATGTCTAGTGATTATTAAGTGTGTCTAATTGTCTAACGAATGTGCTGGTGCCTTAAGATCCTCTTCACATGGGCGTTATCTACTGCGCTGTTGATCTTCGTGACTCAACAGTTGAAACTTATTAATCTATTAGAATAAAGTTTAGTTTTTAAATATATATTTCAATGTTTATTTACTAAGAAGAACCGACAGACGAAGTCAAGTCCTAATATTGAATTTGGTTTTAAAAAGAAAACTTTACGTTGTAATTTTAGGGGTGGAGTGGTTGTAGAGTAGGGGTAGAGAAGGGTAAAGAGTAGGAGTAGGTTAGGGTATGATAGGGGTAGGGTAGAGGTGGGGTAGTGGTTGGATAGGGTTAGGGTAGTAGTAGGGTAGTGTAGAGTATTGATAGGGAAGAAGCGAAGCACATAAGTTAAAGCGAAGCTTGACCGGGTCCCTCTAGTAGAGATATTTAGCTGTTTCGGGGTCAAGGGCATCGCTAAGAGGGAGAGAATCAGCTACGCACTACCAGAGTATAAAAAAATGTAGCCGTACTCGAAGTGATCCTTTGCTATTGTTACACTAATAAAATTTTAATATGCGCTACTTAGAAATCACACAGAAAACTTTCATGCTAATAAACTAAATATTTTCATGATAACATAGTCGAGAAGTTTATGCAACACATGAATGTTTTAATTAACTACAATTATTATTCTGTCGTGCATTCCCTTCAAACTGTTTCTATTATTTTAGTTTATGTTTAGAGGATGCTATTCACGCCACAACTGCTAATAAGCTTCATATGTTAGACTGCACCTGTGACTAATAACTTTCTCATCTAATTATATTGTGAAATCAAACGTGCAAAGATAACATTTGTTTTTTTTTTAATATTCTTTACAAGTTAGCCCTTGACTACAATCTCACCTGTTGATAAGTGGTGATGCAATCTAAGATGGAATGGGCTAACTTGTTAGGAGTAGGATGAAAATCCACACCACTTTCTACACGACATCGTACCGGAACGCTTAATCGCTTGGCGGTACGTCTTTGCCGAAATCGAAACCAACCATACCTGGACCAATTAAGAAAACTTCAATCTGCCCAGCCAGGGATCGATTTCAGGACATCCGTCTTGTAAATTTAATTTCTATTACCGCGAGTTTGTTTATTATAAAAGCAAAAGGTCAGTAGATATCCGCTTTTAATGGATTTTGCAATAGGGCCGGATTAAAGAGGTCTAAGGGCAATGAAGTCATTATCAACCCATATTCGGCTCACTGCTGAGCTCAAGTCTCCTCTCAGACTGAGAGGTAGGTTTCCTCACGTTGTTTTTCCTTCACCGTTTAATACACGTGATATTTAATTTCTTAAAATGCACACAACTGAAAAGTTGGTGGTGCATGCCCCGGACCGGTTTTGAACCCACACCCTCCGGAATCGTAGGCAGAGGTCATATCCACTGGGCTATCACGATCAACTTTCTCTTGCCAATACTGACGAATATGTACCTAATGGACATAGGCTGGCGAAGCTCACGCTCGTAAGTTACCAGTTGGCCTATTTCCTATTTTGGTCTTTATAAAACTATAAAAATAAACAACAAATCAATTTTATTGACAAAATGTCATAGAGGCACTATGATACAAAATATGAAATGTCATCCGGTGTTTACTGTGGATATCAATAAGTAGATGATATTTAGTCAATTAATTTGTTGTTTTGTTTAATAGGTTGATAATAAAGACTAAAATAGTGAATAAACCAGCAGGTCTCGGGTTCGAGTCACGGGTCGGGCAATGAAATACTGAGTTTTTCTTTGTTGCTAGAATTTTTTACTGAAATTTTATAGGAAGTTCTTGAAGCCCGGCCTCCATGGCGCAGTGATATGCGCGGTGGATTTACAAGACGGAGGTCCTGGGTTCGATTCCCGGCTGGGCCGATTGAGGTGTTGTTTATTGGTCCAGGTCTGGCTGGCGTGAGGCTTCGGCCGTGGCTAGTTACTACCCTTCCGACAAAGACGTACCGCCAAGCTATTTAGCGTTCTTGTACGATGCCGTGTAGAAACCGAATGGGGTGTGGATTTTCTACCTCCTCCTAACAAGTTAGCCCGCTTCCATCACTTACCATCAGGTTAGATTGCATCATCACTTACCATCAGGTGAGATTGTACTCAAGGGCTAACTTGTAACGGAGGAGTAGCAGGCCGTGGCGTGCGCGCTCGCTAACAGCGTGCACATGCGTGCGGGCGCACTCTAACGCGCACGGTGAAAGGTGCGCAGAATAGGTTGCGCACAAAAAACGTAACGCTGTTATTCGTTCATCTGCCCATTTTTTTTTTTATAAAAAATCTTAGGAATCGAACCCAGGACGTCCTCCCTCGATTCGGCCCAAATTACCGAGAGGTTGAAAGGGCCGTGGGAGGTGGTGGGTTGCCCATTGTTTTCATACCGGGGCTTTATGAAAAATCGATTCTTAAACTCAAAAAGCCCGCCAGTCTACACTGCAGCAGCTTGGTGGGTGCGCACTAAGCTGTCAGAAGGTTCACCAGGCTCGCAGTGAACCCACAGATCAGCTACCGAGCCACACTCGCAGCTGCCGTGTTAGTACGTGCTAATGAGGCGGTTACCAATCACTTCGCGTCGCTGTTTCTCGTATTGTCACTCGCAGCACTCAATAAATAATCCTTTTCAATGCGCTCCTGATGTCATCATCGCTAATATTTGCATTTTTATTGCCTCTTAAACGTATGTCATTGATTTTTTGATCCGTATTAAGGGTGTACGATAAAGGCGAGGTTCTACTGTGCCAGGTCGAATCTATACATGTAATCTAAATCAATAGGTCCAACAAAAGCAAGTTACCGATGCATCCGTGGCGAAACTTTGTAGTTTATTTGATGGATATCCATTACCCGTATTAGTTGCATAGCTTTAAAATTGCTTTACTTATCTTATTTGAATATATATTTTTAAGAACCAGTTGGGTAATTTAATAAAAATTAACGATATACAAATAATTTATTTACACACAAATGAACTTTGTAATAAGAATTTAAACAAAATCAAAGGTCTAACTCATTAATAATTACACAACACTATAATAAGTTCTCAAACTCAAATGGACAGAGATTCGAACTTAGTTGTTATCGCTATACCAAAATCGCGCAGAATGAAGTGCGCAAAGACTTATATAGCCTTATCGGCGCACTACCACCACTTTTTATCCCCACTTTGATGATGTCATCTCAGAATTCTCCTAACAATATATTTATTTATACATGAGCCGTGATAGACCAGTAGATATGACTTCTGCCTCCGATTCCGGAGGGCGTGGGTTCGTATCCGGTACGAGGCATGCACCTCCAACTTTTCAGTTGTGTGCATTTTAAGAAATAAATATCACGTGTCTGAAACGGTGAAAGAAAAACTACGTGAGGAAACTTGGTATACCAGAGAATTTTTCTAATTCTCTGGTATACCAAGACTGTGAAGTCTGCCAGTCCGCATTGGGCCAGTGTGGTAGACTATTGGCCTAACCCCTCGAGACTCGAGCTCAGCAGTGAGCCGAATATGGCTTAATAATGATGATATGAATGAATAGATATGTAGGTAGAAATGTATACGATGTCGTGTAGAAACCGAAAGGAATGTGGATATTCATCCCCCTAACAAGTTAGCCCGCTTACATCTTCAATTGCATCATCACTTACCATCAGGTGAGATTGTAGACAAGGGTTAACTTGTAAAGTTTCCTCTGTGGCGCAGTGGTATGCGCGGTGGATTTACAAGACAGAGGTCCTGGGTTCGATCCCCGGCTGGGCCGATTGAGGTTTTCTTAATTGGTCCAGGTCTGGCTGGTGGGAGGCTTCGGCCGTGGCTAGTTACCACCCTACCGACAAAGACGTACCGACAAGCGATTTAGCGTTCCGGTACGATGTCGTGTAGAAACCGAAAGGGGCGTGGATTTTCATCCTCCTCCTAACAAGTTAGTCCGCTTCCATCTTAGATTGCATCATCACTTACCATCAAGTGAGATTGTAATCAAGGGCTAACTTGTAAAGAATAAAAAAAAAAAAAAGAATAAATAAATAAATAGAGTGGAATTTTATTAACATTAAAAGGAGTTTTGTATAGAGACCCTGGTGCGACGCTCAAGTTTTTATAAGTTCTAAGTGAATTATTAACACCACACTGATTCCATAAACTTCTACATACGTACAATGAAAATTTTCCCGGGAAATGTAATAACTTCCCAGCGTCGGTGCGGGAATCGTGACAGATTTTTCTTTGTGTATGTAAAGTGAGGGTATTAAAGTATACTCTCAACATCAATGTTGTTGTTGGAATGTGTCCGCCTTCGGGGAACTTACTGAAGCTTAATTGAATTTATATGCGACTCTAGCCCAACGTGTTTCAATAGTATTAAACGTTTAAAGAAGCATTTAAACTTAAACACGCCCACCGGAACCAGGCTGTTGAAAAAAATTATTAAAATTAACATCATATCTACTGAGAAAATTATATCAAAAAATATTTTTCATTTAAATATTTGATTGATCTCATAATATTAATTTGTAATTTTATTAACCAAAAAACCATTCTTTAATTTTGACAACCCTGAATTTTGATAAAACCGTTAGTTTCAAAGGAGGCCTTATTTACCAAGCTTAAGTTCAAATACGGCCATTTTTTAAATTTACTATCAAAGACGGCAATCTAGTAGTAACTTTATTTGAATATTACGGTGCCTTCGGTTCATGTTATACTATAGATTTAGTATATATTGCCATTTGTAATAACCACAAATGACAGTAAAATATCAATTATGGGAATCCTAACCTAAACATAAGATTCAGCGGTTTTTATGTTTTGCCAAAAATTTGGTTCAACTTACTTTGCCGTCTTTAAAATGTCATCCACCTGTATGACCAAGGGTTGTCAGTAAGCACCGGATGACATTTGTTTCATAGAATCTCAATTTCGTATATTCAACTAACATGCGTCAATGTTAGTGAATTAGCTTGCTGGTCGCTGGTTCAGCCTATGGCTTCGGGTTCGAGTCCTGGATCGAAGTATTATGACATATTGACTTTTTTTCTGTCTAACATATTTTTTTTATTTTAAAGATTAAAGATTATTTGCCATATATTTTAGACTAGCCGACGCCGCGCGTTTTCACCCGCGTGGTTCCCGTTCCTGTAGGAATACTACTAATATATGGCCTATAGCCTTCCTTGATAAATGGGCTATGTAACACTGAAAAAATTTTTCAAATCAGACCAGTAGTTCCTGAGATTAGCGCGTTCAATCAAACAAACAAACTAACTAACAAACTCTTCAGCTTTATAATATTAGTATAGATATTGCCAATTTTCCGCTTCTACTACTTGGGAAACATTGTATTAGGAGTGGGTAGAACGATAGTTCATCGGGGCGGGGATCGAACCACCCTTCGGTGATGAGTCTGACCGCTTTACCGTTGAGCTATTGAGGCTCTGAGAATTTAGTATCTATACTTTTCAGCCCAGAGTCGGGAAGTTGGTGGTTTTACATCGGAACTGGGTCCCAACTGAAAATCAGTGCAGTTATTTATTTATTTATATACATTACATGTGCTCAGAGAAACATTACAGTTTCCCAATCCGTTTCTCGAGCAATCAGGAATAATAATTATGACAATAAATCTTAAATTACAAAATGAATATTAAGCAAACAAGATAAATTAATAATAATAAATTGAAATTCGAACAAATTTAAAAATTAAGTATAAAATAACATTAACCAATTCATTAAACATTAAAATTAAACAATTTAAATAAATTAATAATGATAGTCAACAATTAAAATACACAAAAAAAAATAAACATCAAAATTAACTATTTAAATAACAAAATTAAAAATATCATATACATAAAATCTATTCTAATAACAATTTAATTTTATTTATAAGCTGAAATTTCTACTAGTGAGATCATTGAGCAGGCACAGCGTTTGAGCCAGCGGCGCATGTTGGCTCACTAGTTCCACACGGCACCGCAAATAACTGACGACGTCGGCAACTTACATACTTGACGGGAACATGCAAGTCTATCGATCCTAATATGACAGAATTACTTTTTTCCCCTCTAATTAAATGTATTATGTACTGTAGCAGTGCTACTTTACGTTTTAACTCAAGCTTATTGTACCCTGCCATACCAAGAAGGAAGACGCTTGGATAAATAGTAGGATAAACCACTGAGTACCCATATTGTTTCCTATAAAGCCAACGAATTTTGTAGAAACCGAAAGGGGTGTGGATTTTCATCCTCCTCCTCACAAGTTAGCCCGCTTCCATCTAAGACCACATAATCACTAATCATCAGGTGAGATTGTAGTCAAGGGCTAACTTGTAAAGAATAAAAAAAAAACGAATAAACTGTTTTTGAATTTTTTCTATCATATCATGAGTATCATCATGTGTATGAGTGGATAGTTACGCCATATATTTATAATATTATATAATAATTTGATGTGTATGTAGCATTACTTAAAAATAAAGATCTTTCTTTGTACCCACTTACACTTTTTACAGTGATTTTGTAGGGACGTGACCGATCTATAGTATAAAATTATCATTGGAAATGGTATATAATAGACCAACCCACTAATATATCATACATCACATGAGAGGTATTAGTGGGTAAAGGGTGAATGCCCCGGACTGGATTCGAAGCCTCCTATCGAAGGTAGAAATTATATCCACTGGGTTATTAGGCAACTGTATATATTAGTTTATTTATAGAGGAAAAAAAAATATCTCGTCGGTTACTATGGAATTCAAGGTATAAAAACTTGAATTCCATAGTAACCGACTTGGTAACAATGTTTGTTTTGCAACCCCCCGCTGAGGACGTGTTTAGCTCGTTTGTGAAAGAAAATCTGATTGATATATTATTTTGCCGCAGATCATTGCGTAATGATGTACCAATTACCATAGGATCCCAAACCTTTACAAACGGTCGAATTGGCTTTCCCAATTGTATCTACAAGTATTATTGGACATTATTTCAATACATAGTTATAATAATTTATATTTTTGGCTCAAATCAATCACCGGCTTTTGTCTGATAAAAGGCTATTTTAACCCTACGACATAAAAATTGAAAATTATGAAAAACCCCGAATATCATGAAATTATTAATTACACTCTCGATCAAATTGTCAATATTCTCTTTCAGTGCGCTTTCATTTGATACCCCTCTCGAGTATATTTGCAGACATTCGTTTGTTCTTCCCCTCTTTCACCCCCCAGAACTTTTAAACGGCACAACCGATTTTCATCAAATATGTCTAAAAACACTCGCCCGTAAGTCACCAGTTCAATTTAGTTTATTTTTCATACGAAAAATAAACTAAATTGAAATCGCTTCATCCGTTCGCGACCTATGGTGTCACAAACATACTGAAAGACAGACAGACAAACAGACAGTCATAAAGACACGTCAAACTTATAACACCCCTCTTTTTGCGTCGGGGATTAAAAGAGGGGTAATATAAATTTGACGTAGCTCCTAAGCAAATGAAATGATTATGATGCGGTTACAAAAATGACGAGAACAACCCAGCATAACCTACTATTAACATATCATCATCATCAGTTGCCCTCTTCAAACTAAAGTTTGGCGATTATATAATGATTTATTTATTTTGCTATCATCCGCGAAAATTCGGCGAACCCATGCGACAACGTCACCCAGGTCCGACAAAATACTCTCTACGTACGTTTCACCCCGAAACCGGAGCATCCTCAGGAGATGTTGACTCTACAACGTGCAATTGCAAAGTTTGACTTTGCAATTGCACGTTGTAGAGTCAACATCTCCTCCATTATATAATCATGATGAACTTCCACAAAGTAACGCCTGCTTCTATCCAATATTTAAAGTTTGGCGGTCAGACGGAGAAAACTTTTCCGATCACTTGAAATATTTCTCAGCAGGCTGCAATACTCTTGGTACACTCCACAATATCGTCCACCCAATTACGTCGCTGTCGTCCTCGTTCCCTTTTCCCGACTATCTTGCCTTCTAGGAACAACTTGAAAAACTCGTAGAGGGGTCCACTTTGCAGATGTCCGAAAAATGAAAAAACCTTCCGCCTCATTACAGTTGTTATCAGCTCAAAAATATAACATTATAATAATTTCATTTTGTTATTTATTTAAATATAAATGCCGTTATTTATTTAACGATGCCGTGTAGAAACCGAAAGGGGTGTGGATTTTCATCCTCCTCCTAACAAGTTAGCCCGCTTCCATCTTAGACTGCATCATCACTTGCCATCAGGTGAGATTGTAGTCAAGGGCTAACTTGTAAAGAATAAAAAAAAAAAATACTTAAAAAATAATCCTTTGATAAAAATCCTTTGAGATATAGGTATACCGAAAGGTTAAAAAATGGTTTGCAAAAGATAGACAGTTCAATTATCAGTTAATAAAAACCTTTGAAAAATACCACCATGACAGCTGCCAGTTCGCGCAACGGCTTTTGTTGGAAAGGATTTTTTGTAAACTTGGACACGCTTTGTTCCCCGGTATATAGAGATGTAAACAATAAAGAACACTATTTCTTTGAAATGCAGATTTATGTTAAATTAGCTGACGCCCAGCGGTTTCAACCACCTAGTTCCCGTTGCCGTAAGAATACATGGGAGTACATAAACACCCACATAACATGGCTTTCTATTGGTGAAACAATGTATTTTCAAAATCGGTTCCGGAAATTATCACCTACAATACCACGAACTTGTAACCTCCTTAGAATATTAGTATATAGAAGCATAGATTTGTCCTACAGAGGGAGGACCTGTGACGGTGGAAAGTTAAAATTAAAATTCGAGGGTGTTTGGTTGCCACCAAGCCAATGCTTCTAGTGTCTGGTGACTCTGGGGATGACTTTTCATAATTATTATCTTCAAGAATCATCATCATCATGTCATTTAGATTTTATTTAAATTTCAAGCTTTACACAAGTAGGTACTTTTACACCTTGCCGAAAAAATGTGTACATAAGACTCGGAACTTTCTAATTTATTTTCTTACTCTGGCTCTATTTATGACAGATTTTGAAATTCATACAATATATTGTTTGTCATCCTGACATCCGGTATTTATTCGGTCAATCTCTTTGCCATGCGCAAAGGGTTTGAGTTCGGTCTGAGAACTTTTTGATTTAATTTCTTATAGACGGAGAGCCAGCGACAGCCAGACCTTCGTCATTTTATAAAAACTGAAAGTTTTCTTTATCTTTTTTTTTAAAAAGAATACTTGCCATAATTTTTATAATATGACCAATATTTCCATTCCCCTCCAACTAGTCGGGAAAGACTGTGCTAGGAGCGGTTTGTCAGCGCATGCTCCTACTATACATATATGATTACCGTCACCAACTATGGTGTTTGGACCGTAGTGGCTTGGTGGAAGTATAAAGTATATTTTTTTATGTTTCTGATGTTCCCATTCGCCAGACATAATCGCAACCTTTCACTAAAGACCCTTGAACTTTCTAATAAAATGGTGTTTTTGAAGGGTTGCCGCGAAGCCAAGTGACTGGCGACTGGGAGAGGGTTGGGATTCACGGGCTCTTAGGCTATTACTTTGGGTCTCTGAGAACAACAGACGTTTACGATATGAGTGTAGCTCAACAACAACAAACAATATATTTAAGGAATTTTACTCATTAATTCTTTATAAGAAAGATATCAGACTTAATAGTAACCTTTCGCTAGAGACCCTTGAATTTTCTAATTAAATAGTGTTTTTCGAAGAGTTGCCGCGAATCCAAGTGAAGGTGAAGTGGGGAAGGTCTGGAGTTCATGGGCTCTTTGACTATTATCTTGGGTCTCTGCGAACAACAGACGTTTACGATATTAGTATGGCTCAACAGCAACAAACAATATATTTAAGGATTTTTACTCATTAATTCTTTACAAAGCAAGATATCAGAGAGATTTTAAAATCTGTATTCATGTAGGTATCGTAAAGTTTTTAGCACACTCTAAATTTGTGTTTGCTATTGATTGATTGTTGAGAACGGGACTGCAGTAAATGCTTAGAGATAGCATTTTTCACGCTCCATTCTAACAGTCACTACATCATCATCCGTCATTTTATTGATGTAAGGATGACTGCCGATATTTGGGTAACTCGCTAGTCCATACTAATATTATAAATGCAAAAGTCCGTCTCTGTTGTCTTTTCACTGCAGCCATTATGTGACAGTTATGTGAAACGCCTTAAGAAAGTTTAAAATTCTGCCAAAACAAAATGTAAATAACTTTAAATGGTTTACAAAACTAAAAAACACGCTCTTTAAATAAATATATATTGGATTTAAGTCACGTGACTACTTTTTTCGTATTCCCGACAGCAAAGCCTTTCATTTGATAATATTCATGAGTTAAAAGTGATTGGGGAGACCGGCATATTGTATTTTAATGACGTTTCTTAGCTAGTCATGTATTGTCATCAGAACTCAGAGCGTGTGCAAAATTTCATCCTAATCGAAGACCGGAAAGTGGGTCAAATTAAGATTTCAAGATTTTCTTACTTAAATAGTTAGAAGTGAAGCGTGTAAAAATTAATAAAGATGTTGAGTTTTCTTGAGCCATCTTATAGGTATCCCGGACAAATTTATTATGTTCTCTTATGTAATTCTTGACAATATCAAACACATCTTATAAGAATTAGAAAAATCGGATCAAACATTCACGCGTGATGTCGAGACCGTTGAA
>NC_069110.1:18276268-18356017 GCF_947172395.1 Bicyclus anynana | reverse complement strand
TTACATCGTCACTTACTATCAGGTAAGATTGTAATCAAGGGCTAACTTGTAAAGAATAAAAAAATAAAAAAAATTATTTGCTACACTAAACAGTGAAAACTAGCATCTTCTGCGCTATTTACTGCAGGCTAATTCACTATCTCTGACGTAAGCTAGTTTACATATACAAAACTGAGACGACAAATGTCATCTGGTGCTAGCTAGTGGATATCATACAATAGATAAATGACATTTTGTCATTGATTTGATGTTTATTTTAATAGATTGACAATAAAGACCAAAAAATAGGCCAGCTGATCGTTGCGGAGGCGATTGCCAGATACATGATATTTATAAAGCATTCGCTTAAGCTAACCATACAACTTCCAAAGCAGATCTAAGTTCCATTCCCATGTCAGTTGACACCGATCTATTCTGTCGTGTTGTGTAAAATATTCCTCTGTTTTCCGCTAAGCATAAGGAGACCGTCAGTTATTAATATAAAAAAGTCTCTTGAAAAAACAATTTTCAAAACTGAATTCTAATTCAGAGTTTCTCAACTTCCACATCCGTTCATCCCATTGTGCCGTCACACTTCGGAATTACCCAACGTCCTTGACCGCAGTTTGATACCTACCTAGCTATGTTAGGAGTAGCTCTGCGTGATCGAATCAGAAATGAGGAGATCCGCAGAAGAATCAGTCACCGACGCTCAACGAGTTGCGAAGCTGAAGTGGCAATGGTCGGGGCACATAGTTGGAAGAGCCGATGGACGTTGGGGTCCAAAGTGCTGGAATGGCGACCCCGCACTAGTAAGCGCAGTGTTGGTCGACCCCCCACCGGGTGAACTGATGACATCAAGCGAGTCGCAGGGATTCGCTGGATGCAGGTGGCTCAGTATCGTGATGTTTAGAAGTCCCTACAAAAGGCCTATGTCCTGCAGTGGACATCCATCGGCTTATATGACGATGGTGACGATGAAACCTATCAATATTTCATTCATATAGACGGCTGTGTGGCGTATTGAATAGAGACCCTGCTTTCTGCATTCGCGTTCGTTTCGTTCGTTCCGTGTGTTCGATTCCCACAACTTGTTTGGTTTGATTGGATAAAAAATTAATTGGTCATGAGGATTACCTATTCACGTCATTCTAATTTGCCTCGCTCTTACCTTTGTCACAGCGTACATTTGCGATACAAAAGTATCACATACCACTTATGGATCGAATGAATATATCGATCTTTTTCTAAATATCGTTTAATGATAACAATAATAATGTTCTAAAGATATCGTGAATGTTCATTTTAAGCAGTTCTTCGAACGCGTAATCCGCTTTGGTATCAAACAAACAATAATGAATTTTATTGCGATTGCAATAAATGCCTTTTCCGAATAAATATAATAATACACGTAAGTACACACGGCCGTGACTGGCCGACACTTATAATATGTTAAGTGACTGTAGTCATAGCGTAAGAGTCCACTGTAAAAATGTAATCTTGTATTTAATAGAGGTAAACTTTGATTTTTGGTTGTTAGTTAGAATTCTAAAACTACTTGACCGATTTATAATCTTTGTAACATAATAAACCGACTCCAAAGACGTATTTCAGTTTTTTTTATTTTAATACAAAATTATTAAGCCGATTTTCATGAAAACAAAATGAGACCAATTTAAAAGTATACTCTTTCGAACAAAAAAGAATTTTTAAAATTATAAATCACGAAGTTGTGAAGTAACAAACATTAAAAAAATACATACCTTCCAATGAGAACCTCCTTTTTTAAAATTGGTTAAAAAGCAATCTTTTACCAATAGAAATCGACTGCTTCACCGAGTAAAACAGTTAATATTTTATCCGCGTATTTCCATAGGAACGAGAAATATGCGACGGCAATCACGGTGTGTTTGCTGGCAAGTCTTTAGAAATTGTAACAAATCAGTTAGTGATAAAATATGTTGACACTTTTTATTCTGATTCTCGTAATAAGCAGCGCTGTAAAAAACAAAACGATCGGGTTTTTCTGCCCGGAAATGATAGCAACAATCTCATTTGTGGCGTTCTATCGTGCGTCCTACATAGTGATAAAATTATACCTATTTAAAACTTAATCGTGTAAATTTTAAATAAGTATAATTTAATCACTTATAGTTACGAGTGTGAAATATTGGCTCTAACAAAAGCACGGTAACTTTTTTAACTTGTTAAAAAATTTGTTTGTTTTATCGCCACTTTAAATGAAGTAGAATTCTTTTTTCAGTCTTTATAATTTTTTCAATCTCTACGCTATGATATTTTTATTTTATTGCTCCTAGATTTTCTTTTGTAATATCTATAGGTTTATATTTTACATTTATTATTTGAAAAATAGATTATCGTAATGGCATTAAAATATCTAATAATAATAAAAAATATATAAGTTTAGTCAATTTACATAATTAAAGATTAAAAAAAATAAAGATAGAATTAAAATAATACAATTCTCTTCAAATGACAGTTTAAGCTGTGGTCTCCCAGACTGTAATACTTTTAACTTCCAAAGCATTGCACGGTCGCATAGGCATTTGAATACTATGCGAGATGGTCGGTATCGACTTCACAATCATGCTTTATTTTCCGAACTCGATGCAATGTAAGACATGTAACTTGTTAATTGAATAACAAAACGGATCTTTGAAAATAAATTTAAAATAGCAGACCTCCTGCGGTTCCACCCGCGCAGTGTCCATTCCCTTGGAAACCCTGAGATTAAATGTAGACAATTTTACTCGCTGATGATGTAGAATTCTATTGGTGTAAAAAATGTTAAAATCTGTCATAGCTGTGAAACTGTTTATCTGGATGTGGTTAATGTCAGCCCCTACTGTAGGTAGGTAATTGCGATAGCCAACGGAGATGATGACTAGGTTTCAATATATTTTAACTCTTTGTGACATTCGGGTAAAAAGGTCATTTACTTACATTAACTAGTAAATACATAAAAAAAGAATGACGGAATGTTTGTAAAATAAATAAGATTATAAAATTTCAAAACCTATTAAGAATCTTTTTATTAGATGAAAATTCATACATTTTTAGCTTCCTTACATACAATGTGACGTATAAACATAAACGCACAAATAAAAAGAATATTTGTAATTTTGTTTCAACGCCCATACAAATCTAACGACTTCACGCATCCACGACGTCATTAATTCGTGCCATTTTGCTTTAGGCGTTTTTGAGCGATCCGTGGCAATGCTGCAAATATTATGACCCTTTAAATCTCCTGTAGCTACGAATGATTGCAGATACTCTGTTACTTGTACAAAATTGCTAACTACATGCTCTTAATATAAAAACATTAAAAAAAAAACTGTTATCATCCCTAATATGTCTGGCAACAACGATAATTTATATTATATAGATAAGTTACGTCCAAAATCAAAATAACCGCAAAAAGTAGTTACTGAGCACACACATGCACAACCTTGTATTTACTTGCATTATATATTTAAAATATATAGTTTTTACACTAAACACACAACTCGACATTGTAGACAATATTTAGGTACTATTTGTTTAAACAACTTTCATTGTTTAAGAAGCGACTAAATAAAATCAAAACAATTATGCCGTGCCATGTCCGCCTTAGTTTAGATGCGCAAGTGTTTTATCTCTAGTATAAAATAACAATAATAATAATAATAATAATAAATATACTTAAACAATACACATCACTATCTAGCCCCAAAGTAAGCATAACAGAGTAGCTTGTGTTATGGGTGCTAAGATAGTTGATATTATAATAATTATATACAATTATTTACTACATATAAATACTTATATAATATATAAATACACACAGACACTGGAAAACACCCATGCTCATCACACAAATATTTTTCCAGTGTTGGGAATCGAACCCACGGCCGTGGATGCAGAAAGCAGGGTCACTACCCACTGCGCCACGCGGCCGTCAATAAAATATCATTGTCTGGCTATCACTAGCTCTCGTTCAACAAACTCACTCATGAAAAGTAGATAGATTGCAGATTTAATCTTTCTTTCAAAGATTTTGTAAGTTTTCACTGATACAGGTTGTTTCAGGGCATTGTTTTTAATTCGTTTTTAGGGTTTCTTAGTGAACTGGAAGAAACTTTATAGTTTCGCCAGGTATGTCTGTCATTTTGTCCGTGGTGTTGCTCTGATGATATTATTACAATAGCGCTTATTTTATGAATTTACAAATCGATACAGGATACTTATTTAGACTAAATATCACTTGTGACTTGATTATACTCGTGTACTGTGAACGAGGTTTCATATTCCCCTCACGCTTAAGTTGGCTTGTACCGTGCGTCAATAGAATACGATAGCCTAGGGCTCATATATCTGCGTGGTTTGCATTTTGAATACACAAAGTTCATCTGAAGACTGGGAACGCACAAATATGTTTGATTTAGTAAAACCAGAGCCTGCGTAACCCGGAAATATTTTATATTGCTTTCCAAAATGTAAGCTTTCCAAACTATTTCATGAAATAACATAAAAATTAATATTTTGAAAAACCCCCTAAGGTCATTAAAATTATTAATTACACAATTCGTCAATATATTGTGTCAATATTCTCTTTCAGTGTGCTTTCATTTGAGACCCCACTCGAGTATTAAACGGCTCAACCGATTTTCATCAAACATATTTAAGAACACTCGCACATAAGTCACCTTTAATACAAAAAATAATTAATTGAAATCTAGTACTTTTTTTTTAATTTTTTTTTTTATTCTTTACAAGTTACCTGTGTACGTTGTCTACAATCTTTCCTGATGATAAGTGATGACTTATAAGTGAAACTTCAATATCATTAATGAAGACCTCACACGTATGGGTTTGATGAAAACAAAAATTTTTTAGTTTCAGTTTTAAGTATGAAGAATATATCTACTAACCAAGTTTCAACAGTATAGCTCTTATACGGATATAGTTTCGGAAAAAAGTGGCCGTGACATACGGACGGACAGACAGACAGACAGACAGACATGACAAATCTATAAGGCCATTTGCCATTTGGCTACGAAATCCTAAAAACTAGCAAAAACCCGGAAGCGGTCAAAAATAAAAATATAAAACATTGAAGATACGTGTACATCTCACAAAAACATCAGTTTTTAATTTTTTAAATTTTTAAAACTATGATGTCAAAGAGTGGACCAAGTTAACATATACACAGCTTAAAAATACTGCAAAAGACCGGAAGAGTTCTCTACACATGACCGCCAAACTTCAGCTGGAAGAAGGCACCTGATGATGATGAAAACTATATTTTCAGTAAAAAATCAGATTGATATCATTGAGAAAAAATAAATGTTCTCAGTTGTACAGTCTTCAGTCAGTACGGTGACGTCACAAAATGGACGGCGTTTTTGACGTTTGGAAAATTTGAAAAAATACATGATTTTTAAATTAAGTTTCATAGAAAATCTTTAGGTAACTTTTATTAATTAATATCGATATATTTTAGACCCGTATTCCATTCCATTTACTACACGAAATTAATATTGTTTATATTAAACTAGCACTAGCGGACCCGGTCAAGCTTCGCTTTGAATTATGTGCACTTCTTCCCTATCCCTATCCTACACTATTCTACTCCTACCCCTACTGTAGGTACCCCTACCCAACCCCAACCCATCCATCCATCACAGGAACCATGATTTTACGAAATAAAAATTAACCTATGTGTTATTTCAGGGCATAATCTTCCTAGATTATAGTAGATTTTGCATGGAAAAGTAAAAAAAAACATCCAAACATCCCCACAAACTTTCGAGCTCAATGGCTAGATTACTTGTAATTTAATGCACTTCGAAGCAACAGTACAGCAATCACAAATATTTTATGAACACTTGGAACAAGGCTGTGAAACAAAAAGCATACTCGTTTAACTGAAAAACCGTTCAACTCCAAATGAAAATTGTTGTTTTATTTTAAAATGTCAAAATTGGAAGCCGAGAAATTTCCTTTGTACCTTTGTTGCAAAACAAACATGATTTCGTTTGTTATTGGCATGTTTATTGACAAGTGCACTATATTAACCGAGGCTTTTTTAATTAAGAGCGCGCAGCGCGTCGGTACGATATGGATAAAATTCGAAGCGCAAACGAGATGCCGAATTATGACTTTCACGTGAGTGAAAAGCACGGAGCGATTGACGCGCGACGAAAATTTTATGACGTGAGCGCCAAAACCATTTTTACCTAATTACAAGTAAATTAAACAACATAACGAAAAACAAAATGGCCATGTTCAAGATATATACCTAATTTTCTATAGAAAACAAAAACTTAAGAAAATAAGTTTGCTTTTCTTGAGATTGAAAGCAAAATGTGAGCAAAACATGTATTTTTCAAAAAAATAAACTATCGACAAAAGTTTTACAAATTGTGTATTTTGTATAGTCATAACGAAGCTAACACTTTGAAATATCATTTACCCAAATATCAGGCTCCTAACTTTTCCAGAATCTGAGATCCAGAAGCATTGTAACCACCAAATTACATATTGCACACTCTTAACAACTTACAACAACTTTGACTGGCGCCGGGTGAAAATTGTTTGTTAATAGGGTAGTCGACTTATATCAAATCAAATCTATATATATAAAAGAAAGTCGGGTTTGTTACAACACTTATAACCCGAGATCTGCTGGATCGATTTTCATGGTTTCTGATTCGTTGGAGTTGTCTCTGCCAAGAATAACAGAATACTAATAATCGCAGGCTCTTTGTTTGAGTAATAAGTATCTGTCTATAGCCTTAATTACCTATCTCGAGTACTTAACTACTATTATACAAACAATGTGGACAGGGCTGGGTTAATGCGGGCAGCAATATATGAGTTGTTAGTTGCTTTCGAAGTTTGCCTGCAATATAGAACTGGTTCATAAAGCCGCCAATTGTGTTTAAAAGTCTGTGTTTTACTGAAATGTTTCTGTATATTAAGTACAATATTTAATTTATTTTATAATGCGCTTGACTGACAAGTTGGAGGTGCATGCCACGGACCGGATTCGTACCTGCACCTTCAGAATCGAAGGCAGAGGTCATATCCACTGGGATATCACGGCTTTTTATGAAATTAAATATCACATGTCTCAAACGTTGAAGGAAAAACATCGTGAGGAAACCTGCATACCTAAGAATATTCTCAATTATCTACGCGTATGAAGTCTGTCAATCTGGATTGTCTGTCAATTGGGCCAGCGTGGTGGACTATGAGGCTTTCCCCTCTCATTCTGAGAGGAGACTCGTGCTCAAAAGTAAGCCGAAAAAGGGTTGTACCAGTTTCTTGAGAGAGTTGTTTATATCGCCATAATTTATTTCTTCTCTATTAATTTTAAACATTAGTGATGTGTCATCTGCAAACAAAACTATCTCATGATTATCCTTGTCAACATAATAATAATAAAAATAACCAATCTGCCAATGGTTTGATCCCAGTCAGCCTCGCTCACCATCTAAGGCGACTGGGGTTCCGTGGCAGTTCGCTCGCAGGCAAGAAGCAAAAAGCTGTCTTGCTGGACTCGGCTAGGATAGTCCGCCGGTTTCTCCACCTGTCGCCCTGACCCCCGGCCGGTTGGTCTCCATGTCGGGGTGAATCCTCTGCCCGGAGCATATATGTATTTATGTAGCGCTTATTTATGTTTATTTATTTTCCTTTTGATCTTCTATATATTTATTTTGTACCGGGCGTGAGAGTAAAATTTATTGCAATAATGATAGGTAATAATATTTATTGATTCACAAGTAAATACATAAAATAATTGTACATAGGTGTCTGATCTCCACACTATGATTCCCTGTATTGTGGTAATCACTTTCTTCCACAGTAGTGAAACAAGAGTAAGACAGTATAAGATGTGCGTCACAAACAAGTTAAATTAAGCTTTAGTTAGTCAGACCAGACTAGAAAACAGTCAGGACCTGTAAAAAAATGTAGACGAAAATCATTCTATTCAATATAATAGGTCCCGACTGTTTTCTAATTGCTTTCTACACTTCTGGACTGAGCTTGTTTTTTTTCTTTTCAGTTTTTGTATAATTTATGCAGTCGGGTTTTTTTATTTGTTTAATTAATTTATTTATTTTCAAGTAGGTATTCAAGAATTGCTCGTGTATATAATAAAGTACTCATACGAATATTAGGGATACTAACAGTTAATTCCATGTCTTGTCTGTTACGTTGTATATCTATGGCACACCCAGATGTGAGGTTAATAAGTTGATCTAGCAACATATGCGGGTAACCACGTGTTGATATTTTTTTTACCCTTGTTCTCCTGAGAACGAGATTTTTTCCAACAATTCGGTATCCGCTCTTCAAGATTTGTTGAAGTACATAACAACAAACTTGTAGTGAAATTTGATTTTATAACTCAAGTGCAACTTGCAGTAGTATTAACACTTGAGAGCCTCATCTCTTCGTTATAAAATCAAGTATTCACACAGATAATTAAGAAAATTCTCTGATATGCAGGTTTCCTCACTATGTTTTTCTTTCACCGTTTGAGACACGTGATGTTTAATTACTCGGACCGGATTTAAACCCACACCCTCCGGAATCGGATTCAGAATTCATATCCATTGGGTTATCAAGGTTCTAAAGAAAGACTTATTTTAGTGATAATTCAATGGGACCAATCTGGAATTGTCGGGTTGCATGGAGCCGTTGCTAGCGGCTCGAGACCGTTTTGTTTGGAAGTCCATGCAAGAGGCCTATGTCCAGCAGTGGACTGATAATGATAATTATAATGATGATGATGAATCTGGAAGTATACCATTTTAAACAATAAAAAAATCTGAATTGGTTAATAATTTACGAATGAAATGAGGAATTAAACATTCAAAATATATATGAGAACCTCCTTCTTTTTTGATAGTGGTTAAAAATCGGACGTTTATATCGTTGAGAATACACCAGTGTCACGTCCCATCACAAAACTTGTATAAGAGGACCAGTTTGAGGAGGCTGCATTTATTGAGTTTGTAGATAATGGTATTAGAGTTCACTAACTTTAGCTGGGTTTTAATTTTAGGGTCAGCACCAATTGACCCTATGCAGCTGCTGGGACACAACGCTGTCAATGTTACTTACGTTATTTATTTAAGAATGTGTTTTTTTAATGTAAAGATTTCAGCGCTGAATTAACAGTTTTTAAGCTCAGTTTTAAGTAAATGATGGCACAGAAAGTAATAAAAAAAAATATTTAAAAACGTTCTATATAATATGAATGTCAGATACTTAGGTATATATCTGGACTAAACACATCTTCACGAAAAAAAAAGCCCTTGGCCAGCCATACAGAAAGGGGAATTGGCTTTTAAATCGAAAGTCCCAACTATCGCTGGAAAATGAGCTTTTATTATACAACACTTAAAGCGATTTGGACGAAAAAAGTGCAACTTTGGGTTGCCCCGCAGCATACACTATGTACGTCCCAATACCTACGCCTGAAAAGTGAAAAGTGCGCAACCGAGGAGCAGCAGGCTGCGGCGACGCTGTTGGCAGTTGTCGCAGTTCGCAGCGCATGGTGAAAGGTGCGCAGAATAGGTTGCGCACAGAAACGTAACGCTGTTATTCATCGAATTTTACTGCCCATATTTTTTTTATACCGGGGGCTATATATGAAAAATCGATTCATAGGGAGTAAACTCAAAAAAAAATTAAAACCTATGTTGGATGCCATTTTTGTAACTAGAGGAATAAGATTCTCTATAACATACTAATAGACGCCCACGGCTTCACGCGCCTGATACCCGCTCCCGTGAGAAAACGAGAGATAAAATACAGCTTACCGGTGCAACCGGAAGATACTTATGGGAACTCCTTAAGTCAGCCATTGACGGTTAATTATTCTCACGTTTCTGCAGCGCAAACGGCAGCGAAGACGTTTCATAAGTCGAGCCGTCATGCACGCAGTGACCAATACACGATCAGTTATAGTCGTGGATGCTGCAGAAACGTGAGAATAATTGATCGTCAATGGCGTGCATTTGATCAAGCAAAATGGGAATTTCCCTCTCTCACGAGTAGGTATAAAGAGAGAGCTGCTGTGGGTTATTAAAATATGGTGATGACGATGATGATGATTTAAAAAACTTTCGTCATGATCTTCTAAAGCTACATTCTTGTAGTTTTATTTTTTTTTTTTTTCATTCTTTACAAGTTAGCCCTTGACTACAATCTCACCTGATGGTAAGTGATGACGCAATCTAAGATGGAAGCGGGCTAACTTAGGAGGATGAAAATCCACACCCCTTTCGGTTTCTACACGGCATCGTACCGGAACGCTAAATCGCTTGGCGGTACGTCTTTGCCGGTAGGGTGGTAACTAGCCACGGCCGAAGCCTCCCACCAGCCAAAACTAGTTTAGACGATAGTTTTGACGATCTCCGTGGCGCAGTGGTATGCGCGGTGGATTTACAAAAGTTAGTTCCTGAGATTAGCGCGTTCAATCAAACAAACAAACAAACTCTTCAGCTTTATAATATTAGTGTAGATAAGATAATAGCTGACGCCGCGCGGTGTTACCCGCGTTTCCGTTTCCGTAGGAAAACTTGGGTAATATATGGCCTGTAGCCTTCCTCGATAAATGGGCTATCTAACACTGAAAGAATTTTTCAAATCAGACCAGTAGTTCCTGAGATTAGCGCGTTCAATCAAACAAACTCTTCAGCTTTATATATTAGAATAGATATAGATATCATATTGCAGTGATATTAAATAGAATATATTCGTATTAGTATAGATATAGAAATCATATTGCAGTGTGATATTAAATAGAATATATTCGAGAAACAAGTAACAATTGTTACGAGTAATAATGATATGCTAAAGAATTCACATATCAGGGTAATTTATTGACTAATCGCTGTTACAGCCATAACTGCAGCATGATTAAAGCCTGCTTCCTGCCCTTAAGTGCATAGCTGTATGCAACATCATAATAACAATCACAGCGGATGACCTCTTTGCCTCTTGAGTGCAGATTCTGACGTCAAACTTGACAGTTGTTGTGCGACATGCTATTTAGATGTCCTAACTGACTTGTATTGTGGACTGCAGAAGCCTAATTGTGTGAACATATAAAGATCAGAGGCCTTAGCCATGTGGCATGTCAATTCTATTTCTACAAACGCTTCGAAAACCGACAAAATATATGGGAATGACAGATCCGATCGACAACTTGATCACGTGACTTCCCATACATTTTTAATTTAGCGTTAGCGTTTCTAGAAAGAGATTCGACGTGCCACAAGGCTACAGGCCAAGGGCCTGGTCACTTCGTTAATAACACTCCCGATGGTCCGCGCGGGCCGGAAGGCGGGTAGCGATGAATGAAAAACATACGACTGATGCGCCTTACTTCCCCGCATGCACGATTTCACACCCACGCAATTTCTCCCCGTCGCCCGCATATCATAGAAGTGTCATCATCGAATTTGCCAGACTATAATCGCAGTCGGAGTGTGAAATATACGCTTGATTATAGCGCCCTTATCAGTGTCTGAAAAGATATTCAATTTTGACACCACAACACATTACTGAATGAATGAAAATGAATCGGATGCTGTTAATGCGTCTTTTTCCCTCTCTGTCCACCAATGCTGTTAAAATGAATGATGAAAAGAAGGAGAAATACGAAATGCTATGTAGTTCTGTTCCGTATCGTAAGTCAACCAATGAGTCGAGATGCGAAGTGAAATCAGCTGTTAGGGGCAGAATCGATCTACCCTCTTGCTTCTTTTTGTTTTTTGTTTTTTTTTTTTTAAAGAAAAAGAACAAGAAAGAGGGTAGATCGATTCTGCCCCTAACAGTTGATTTCACTTCGCATCTCGCATATTCATAATGAACAACCACGAAAGAAGTTTAAAATCATTAACAACTATGCACATTTGTCCGCCTCAGATGCGCTAATGCCTCTCTATTATAACATATCGTTGGGTGTCTCAGTCAATGCAAGACAGACATTCCTCTCAGTTTAGAATGTTTAATTGTTCATGGCCCGTTGTACACATTTGTTTTAGGCGTTGGTATTCTACTTTACCCGAGCTGTGATAGCTCAGTGGATATGACCTCTGCCTCCGATTTCGGAGGGTGTGGGTTCGAATCCGGTCCGGGGCATGCACCTCCAACTTTTCAGTTGTGTGTATTTTAAGAATTAAAATATCACGTGTCTCAAACGGTGAAGGAAAACATCGTGAGGAAACCTGCATACCAGAGAAATTTCTTAATTCTCTGCGTGTGTGAAGTCTGCCAATCCGCATTGGGCCAGCGTGGTGGACTATTGGCCTAACCCCTCTCATTCTGAGAGGAGACTCGAGCTCAGCAGTGAGCCGTATATGGGTTGATAATGATTCTACTTTACAACAGGGATTCATGTTATTCCGTCAATAGTTTCTTTAAGAATAAGGCTAATGACTTGGAATGTCGAACGCATAGCCACCCAATTGATATAAAGTGCAAGCAGACGCAAATTGGTGACGTTGTCACTACTCACTAAGTAGTATGTAGTACCAATTGAGCGGGTGACTCAGCCAGTTAGTGTTTGACAATCATGGCCACATTTGTTAATATTACTACAATTATATTATAACTAGCAGTTTGCCGCGACTTGTTCCGAGTGAAAGACTCTTCTAACTCCAAAAATATTTATTGTTAGTCTCTATGGTACAAAAGGAAACTACTTATTTTTTTCCTTTTTTTTTAATATTTACCATATCTTTTAAAAAATGACCAATATTATCATTCCCCTCCAACTAGTCGGGAAAGACTGTGCTAGGAGTGGGTACGACAATAGGCCAACGATGTGAGGATTGAACCACCACCCCTCGGTGACAAGTACAACCGCTCTTACCGTTGAGCTATTGAGGCTTTAAAGCTTTATTTACTTTTGCTTGGGCAGTGACTTGTCAGTAAGTTAGTACTTCAGTTATCTTTTTAAATACCTAAAGAACCATCATTAACAACTCATATTCGCCTCACAATTGTGCACGAGTCTCCTGTAAAAATGAGTGGGGTTAGGCCGCCACGCTGGCCCAATGAGGATTGACAAACTTCAAACACGTAGAGAATTAAGAAAATTCTCAGGTATGCAGGTTTCCTCACGATATTCTCACTTAAAATACATATAACTGAAAAGTTGCTGGTGCACGCCTTGGACCGGATTCGAACCTACGCCCTCCGAATTGAAGGCAAAGGTCATATCCACTTGGCTATCATGTCTCTCTAGATATAGAATACAGACCGTCTGCTCTCCGTCTACTCAAAAACTTATAATTATTTAAAATAAGTTGTAAATAATTTTGGACTTATTCATGAATCAGTTTTGTTATATTTATTTTCGTGTGTAAAAATAAATAAAAAACTCCAATGCAACACGTTGACTATTGTGCGAAAAAAATATAATAAAACTATTCAATAGGTTTGAATGGACAAAATTATTGAGGGTTCCCTATAATTTAGGCAGTCGAGGCTTTTTCCGCTAAATGCAGTTTCGTTTAGCTCAAAGGCTGCAACTGCAACTGTTATTTAGTTTGAGTCTGTTTACAATGATTCTTTCACATAACACAATACAATACATCAAAAATAACATTATTAAGCTTTACTTCGATGTCATCCCAAGGCGGGCGTGATACTTCCTTAAAGTAGCAAATCATCATTATCAACCCATATTCGGCTCACTGCTGAGCTCGAGTCTCCTCTCAGAATGAGAGGGGTTAGGCCAATAGTCCACCACGCTGGCCCAATGCGGATTGGCAGACTTCACATACGCAGAGAATTAAGAAAAATTCTCTGGTATGCAGGTTTCCTCACGATGTTTTCCTTCACCGTTTGAGACACGTGATACTTAAATTCTTAAAATGCACACAACTGAAAAGTTGGAGGTGCATGCCCCGGACCGGATTCGCACCCACACCCTCCGGAATCGGAGGCAGAGGTCATATCCACTGGGCTATCACGGCTCACAGTGGAAAGTAGCAAATGCAAGCTTGGAATAGCCATTGAAAGAAGAGTATAAATGTAGATAAGTCATTCTATAATTCCATTTTCATCATAATTAGCTATTGAGCACGAGTCTCCTCTCAGAATGAGTGGAGTTAAGCCAATAGTCGACCACGCTGGCCTTATGCGGATTGGTAGACATGTAGAGAATTAAGAAAATTCTCAGGTATGATGGTTTCCTCTCACTGTTTGAGACACGTGATAATTAATTTCATAATTGAAAAGTTGGAGGTGCGTGCCCCGGATTCGAACCTACGCCCTCCGAATCTAAGACAGAGGTGATATCCAATGTGCTATCACAGCTCTTTTCTTTCATTTTCACTAATGTCTAACTAATTTTGAGAGCCTGACATTATTAATCGACGCGGAACCCTGAAAAACTAATAACTCCATTAGAAACTCAAAAACGTATCGGGCATAAAAAGATAAAGAAATATAACATTAGCTATGATCGAGAAGTTGATTGCACCGCCATTATTTACTCGTACCTCCACCAAAATATCTACAGAGTAAAAAATAAATTACTTGTTCACCTTTTTTCTATGGTGCTACGTGCTTCGTGCTGATGCCTTGTTGTTTCTAGATAGATATAAACGAAATAAATAAATATTATGTACTTTATATTTATTATTATTAGTTTATGCCGTGATAGCCCAGTGGATATGACCTCTGTCTTTAATTCGTAGGACGTAGGTTCGAATCCGGCCTGCAGGTTAATTCACTATCTTTGTTACGTAGATTCTCTAATTCGTATATATGTCCACTAGCCTAGCCTGTAGGCTAGTGGACATATATACGAATTCGAGAATCTACGTAACAAATATCATCCGGTGCCTTTTGGTAAATATCATACAATAGCAAGATGACATTTCTTAACTGATTTGATGTTAATTTTAATAGGTAATGCACCTCCAACTTTTCAGCTATGAACATTTTAAGAAATTAAATATCACAAGCGTTAGCTTTTAGCGATGTCTATTCTGTGATCACGAGTCTCTAACGGTGAAGGAAATTTTCGTAAGAAAACCTACTTATTGAGTTTTCTTTTAATTCTGTGTGTTAAGTCGGCCAATCCGCATTGGGCCAGTGTGGTGGATGGCCTAAGCCCTCTCATTGTCAGAGGAGACTTGAGCTCAACAATAAGCCGATATTGGATGTTATTATTGATGAT
The DNA here is from genome assembly GCF_947172395.1 of Bicyclus anynana. Taxonomy (NCBI): domain Eukaryota; kingdom Metazoa; phylum Arthropoda; class Insecta; order Lepidoptera; family Nymphalidae; genus Bicyclus; species Bicyclus anynana. The sequence continues at coordinate 18,340,818 of NC_069110.1, read as the reverse complement.
TATATTTTTTTGAGAGCCGTGATAGGCCAGTGGATATGACCTCTGCCTCCGATTCCGGAGGCTGTGGGTTCGAATCCAATGTCAAGGAAAACATCGTGAGGAAACCTGCGTACTAGAGAATTTTCTTAATTCTGTGCGTGTGATATTTCAATGATATAATATTTATATTGAAATATCACATTAGTGTTTCTTTAATGTATAGTAGTAAGTGAGAGCTACAATTTTCAGCATTCTTCATTCTTTTTCACGTGACAACGTCTTATAATTCGATGGAGCCGGTTGCACACTTGAAAAAAGATGACGTCATGCGTCGTTCACTCACTCTAGGGTTGTCAACTGTTTTAAAAAATAATAAAGTATATTCTAGTTTAGGAAGATTATTAAACAGTACCTATTTTAGAAAACGAACATTTTCTTTTGAAAAATGCAACCATTCCATCAGTATTTTCTTATGACATTGTCACGTTCAACTATCGTCAGTAAACCGACTTAATAGACAACCGATTTTATTTTTTGGTTCATTTAGTAGAGCAATCCTTTGCTCTACTAATTGAAATACGATAATCTCAGAAATGTATTTTAATATCGTTATTGTCAATTATGACAATCAATAACAAATCATTGTTCACGTAAATTGTAGTTGTTGTTCACTTTCCATTGGTAGAAGATTTTTTAAAATTGATCCAGTTCCTTGTTAACATTAGAACATAATCTAGTCTAGTCTTATTGTATATCAACAAGACTAGACTTAATAAATTACATGAAAGTGACAGTAAATTAGTGTAAAACACAAAATTAACGGGCAAATAGTTACAATGATAAAGTAGTAACTATAGTAATTACGCCCCCCCCCCTCGTCCCATCGCGTCGTCACGCTTGCCTGGCTGCAGTCAGACTGGCCTCATAATTTTGGCTTTAACTATTTTTAAATATAAATTTCAACATACATTACGAGTATATACTGATGTAAAAACATTGGCACTTACCAGCATCTTGTACGCTTTGTTTTGAAATCCAAGGACGAAGGTTTGACGAAGTTGCATTAAAGCAACTTGGTGTAATCTCAATTGCCCCTCTCCTATAAGGAAGCTTGGCCGTTAAAATAATGGAGCTAAGCCTAGGAAGAGCTGTGGTAGCCCAGTGGATACGACCTCTGCCTGCAATTCCGGAGGACGCGGGTCGAATCCGTTCCGGGGCATGCACCTCCAACTTTTCAGTTATGTGCATTTTAAGAAATTAAATATCAGTATCTCTAACGGTGAAGGAAAAACATGGTGAGGGAACCCGCATACCTGAGAATTTTCTTGATTCTTTACGAGTGTGAAGTCTGCCAATCCGTATTGAGCTTTGAGTCAGCGTGGTGGAATGTTGCCCAAAGCCCTCTCATACTGAGAAGAGACTCGTTCTCAGCAGTGAGCCAACTATGGGTTGATAAGACGATGATGAATGAGGTTTAGCCAGGCTTGGGTTTCTTGCAAAATTGTTGATCTGCTCTTGTTAAATCATCTTAACTACTATCAGAGGGCGGACCACTGCTGGACATAGACCTCCTGTAAGGTCAAACCTAATAAATAACAAGTCTTAAATCGCCCGTATCCCGTGACTTCGTGTTAAACCTTCATATATTCGTATTGCTTCTTCTACATTGACACTACAGCCGATAAAGAGTCTTTACTCCTGTCAAAATCAGTCCCGTTAAGAATTTCTTCAGTCCCGTTAAGAATTGGACTCGATGAAGGCATTACTCTGTGACGTCAGCATATTATAATGCGAAATGACTTGCGTAGAGGGCTGACTTGAGGCATTCGTTTGTCAAGGCCAGTTAGTTACTCGTACTTGTAAATTATAAAACGAGTACGTTTATACACAGCGTGTTTTAGTTATCTAGATATTTGAGCTAATTTATTATCCAATAACTAGTAATTATAATAAAACCTATTTTAATAAAATTAAACGTTTTATATTATATCGCTACTATTTTAGTGAGGAAAGATTTGTTTATTTGTCTGTTTGAATTGATTAGACTCTGAAAATATAAAATCACAAAAATATGTTCCACCATTAAAAGGCTTTATATTCTTTATTGTCGTATTCCCACAAAAGCAGCCTATATATTTCTTAATAACCTCTTCTTTTTCACAGTGAAAGTATCATTAAAATCGGTTAAACAATTCCAAAAACAAGCCTGGATAAACAAAAAGACAGGCAGCAAAAATTTTATATTCTTATAAAATTTTTGTCTGTCTGTCTTTCTGTTTCTGTGTCTTAACGTGTTAATAACTGTAAGCACGTACGTAGCGTATTAATTAATTAATTAATATTAATAAGTCTTTATTTCAGGCTATAAACCCATTTAAAATATACAGATAAATAATAGTAGGTAATTAATTAGTCGAAATAATCTTGTACTGTGGCGTCGGCAAACATACCCGATGCACTACAGTATTTAGGCAGTTTCATCAAAATACGGTATGCGTTATTATACTGCACTCTGATGCTGCTAAGCAACAGTATTATAATTTTTAAAAACCCGACCTATGAAACGAACCCACGCTCTTTCAGTTACTAACCACAGCACTGCACACTAGAGTGGTCGTAAAAATTATAACAGTTTATTGTTGTTTACAGCAACGTCGGATAGCGTTATACAACTTTTTGATTTAGAAAAAAAATATATACGTTAGATTTCCCGCGAAGACGAACATGTGTGGACCTCGTTCCCACTGCGTGCGTGGGAACCTGCCCGCCGTCTTGCGCAGACGCCATTTTCAGCGGCACGTTTTTGTTTTTGTCCGGTAAAAGTATATTAATATTGTCCGCGCGCCCTTTACTGCATACGTCTCGCACTTAGGGTTACCAGGCCATAAAATGCAAAGGCCGGACTTCGCACTATATAAGGCCGGACATTTTGCCATGAAAGCCGGACATGTTTTTTTTATTGCCAAACTTATTGTTTTTACAGCTGGGCTGTTGAAAAAAGTATTTATACGTGATGTAAAGTGAGGATGAGATCGAAGATGGAGTGTGCCAGATATATGCATATTCGATATTTATTAAAACATGGACATAATATTTATAATTTTATATAATTTATTTGACGGCCGCGTGGCGCAGTGGGTAGTGACCCTGCTTTCTGCATCCACGGCCGTGGGTTCGATTCCCACAACTGGAAAATATTTGTGTGATGAGCATGGGTGTTTTCCAGTGTCTGTGTGTCTTTATACATTATATAAGTATTTATATGTAGTATATAATTGTATATTAATATTATAATATCAACTATCTTAGCACCCATAACACAAGCTACTCTGTATGCTTACTTTGGGGCTAGTTAGTGATATGTATTGTTTAAGTATATTTATTTATTTATTTATTATTATTTAAAAAAAAATAATAAAAAAAACTCGTTTACGAATTTGAAATGTTTATTAAGTTAGCGAGAATCGCCACTCTGACAAAAAGCCTGACAAAAGCCGGACAGGCCGAACATGAACATATTTGGCCGGACGCGACCGCAAAAAGCCAAACATGTCCGGCTAAAGCCGGACACCTGGCAAGCCTACTCGCACTATAAGAGATCGATGGAATTTTTAGGAAAAAAAATGTCAGTATTGTTCTATAGGTACTTCTGTCGTGCTTATAAAAAGGTCACAACTCAAATTTAAAGGTTTTATTAGTTTTCATGACACTATACTGGTTCTAATTCCCGTGGGAAATAATTAAATCTATACTAAAATATAATACGGCTGAAAAGCTTTTTGTATGAACGCGCTAATCTCGGGAACTACTGGTCCGCTTTGAAAAATTCTTTCAGTGTTAGATAGCCCATTTATCGAAGAAGGCTATAGGCTAAATATTGTCCCCGTATTCTTATAGGAACGGGAACCACGCGGGTGAAACAGCGCGGTGTCAACTAGTAAATAAATAAAAAAGCCATTTATTCTCAAATCTCTTCACGTTTAATTTTTGTTAGTATTGCTAGTAAGAAAAATATACGTGACGTAATTAATATATGAATAACACTCACGATAGTTTAAATTCTAAGAAAAATATAATAATTTTTATTCATTCTAGTAGAACGATATTGAACAATTTAAGACTATTTAATAAAGTGTCAAGTGGCTTATTATCATAATGCAAAATTTTGTATTAATTTCAACCCCAATCTGCCCTAAACGTAAGATGCATCTATTTTCTTAGTAATCCATCGGTGTATATTAACCTTCAAGTAAATAAATAAAGGTTCCACTAACCAGAAAGTAACAGGCAGGTGCTCCAGTCTACAGTAAAATGTAAAGTAGGTAGCTAGTGGAATGAGACTTTAATTATGTAAACTATGGCCCGAATGAGTGCTTAATGGGGACTGGTTTAGCGTTTAGTAACGGTAACTATTTGTATCTACCATTATTGATATCTATATAATATATTGCTATTGATGTGTAAATAGGTAATTACGGTGGGAATCCGGTGGCGTGCACTAGGTTTTTAACTAAGGTACGAGTATGGCTGCTTTGGTCGTGGCTAGTTACCACCCTACCGACAAAGACGTACCGCCAAGTAGCAGACTCTCATATATCAGAAGCCGAAGAGGGTATTTAGGAATTTACTCCAGCGCGTCAGATTAGTCATTAGGGACATTTTATGCCGTTCAGTACCTCCAGAGAGTATGAGCTTTGATGAATTAAATGGGTGATGAGTAAACTAACAGATGAAAAGTTTTTCATTTCGAATATCTGGCGTTTTAAGCGTAGCCCGAGGGAGTTGGAGGAATATAAGGTTTTTAAAAAAAATTTGGTTTTTTGGCATCCGCAAATTGCTAAAGTGCATACTGCATAAGCAATAAGACCGCCTTTGCACATACTTGTTTGCTGTGATTTCTTCTATTTTCTTTGTTATTGTTTTTCTTTTGACCAATAAAGTATATACAGGCTGCTCGAGAGTATTTTCCATAACTCTAGGCTTATAATTATTTTTTAACAAACATTAATTCAAAATGTTCAAGGAGCATATCTTCTAAAATGAATATTTTCGGAGTAAATAATATTTCTTTTGTTAATAGATCTTAAAATGCAACGTTGTCACTTTGTTACCTGAAGGCGTCTCATGGATAGTCGATATTATTTGGATTACTTTGTATTTTGTTTTTTTTTCTGTACGGCCAATCTCTCTCCTCTAATGAGGTCGATCCTCATTAGGAGTCGGCGCTCATTTGGTGCGTCCTGTTTATTTACTTACTTTGTACGAAAACATATTTTTTTGTAGTTATTATACATATATAAAATATTTATTAGTTCAGTTCGGTTCCTTTATGTGATATCGTCAATACCTTGAAGTAATGGGAAGTACTCCCGAGCACCCTGTATAAATAAATAAATAAATGTTAGTTGAATGAACAAAAAACATCTTTGTTTCCTCGTTCTTTATTCACACTGAAGATTAATTTTTTCTACCACTTTCAACATATTAAAGTTGGTATAAACGTCCTTATTCACTTTGACCTTCTAGGCAAGCGCGTTTTGAATGCAGCAATCAATAAACAGTTTAAAGAAAGAACAATCGATATTACTTTAAAATGTGTGTTTACACATGAATGGCCCCAAATACTGTCGTGGACTTTTGAAGCGGAATAATTCTGTCATTGTTTTCAGCGCATATTTAACAATTTATGGAACACACGCAAGAGGAGCTCTCGAAATGAATGTTTCGTTCATTATACTAATTTTGGGAAGAATTTTTTCCACACTTTATTTTAGATAGGTACCTATTACAGCTACCTGATGGTAAGTGATAATGCAATCTAACATGGAAGCGGGTTAAGTTGTTAAGAGGAAGATGAAATCCACACCCATTTCGGTTTCTACACGACATCGCACTGGACCGCTAAATTGCTTAGCGGTACGTTTATGTCGGTAGGGTAGTAACTAGCCACGGCCGAAACCTCCCACCAGCCAGACCTGGACCAATTATGAAAACCCCAATACTGCGCTACGGAGGCTATCGACTCTAAGGACTCAATACGAACATTTATTGGAGTAGGAATTTCTGTTTTCATTCTGTGTAATTTGTACGATCTTTGGCCACATCTCCAGAAATCATGATTCAATAGAGCGGTTGGTAGTGCAATGGCAAGTCCAAGGCAAAAGATCCAGAGGCCGATCTCCAGAGGCCGGCTGGACGGATTTAGTTAAGGCTACACAGTCATCTTTGGCGGAGTGTACTCAAAATGCCTCCGATTCCGGAGGGCGTGGGTTCGAATTCGGTCCGGGGCATGCACCTCCAACTTTTCAGTTGTGTGCATTTTAAGAAATTGAATCACGTGTCTCAAAAAACGGTGAAAGAAAACATCGTGAGGAAAACGGCATACCAGAGAATTTTCTTAATTCTCTGCGGGTGTGAAGTCTGCCAATCCGCATTGGACCAGCGTGGTGGACTATTGGCCTAACCTCTCTCATTCTGAAGCCGAATATGGGTTGAGAATGATGACTCAAAATGCAGCCAATCGCCAAAAGTGGAGGAGCATTGCACAGAAGGCGTCGCTCATCGCTGCAACCACGACCACTCTGCCAGGAGTGTACGATTAAGAAGAAGAATTTGTACGTATGTTCTTGCCCTAGTCAAATACCTCGTGCACGTGTAAACAACTCTATGTCAGATAAGTTCGGATATCCTGTGCGCAAGTACTTCCGACTGGCGTACTGTCGCTTTCGTACCCACGCTCTCCGTCTGTGAATGGCTGGCGGACAGCAAGCGACATGCACTTTCATTCATGCGCCACTCCGCCGCTCCCACTCAATAGAGCTAACGCACTTTAATCTTGTGAGACTGCGTCTGCGCACGCAACTTCGCGCTTAACCATAGGGCTGTCACAACTTTAAAATTCAAAATTAAAAATTCATTTATTTCAATTAGGCTTAGTTTACAAGCATTTTTGAAATGTCAGGATAATGTAATTTATAATGTATATAATTACTGTCAATGAAATGACATAATATAATTTAATGTAATGGTGGTAATAATAATCGAAAACATTAAATTAAAGTTACGAGGCTTCCAAACGCACCTTGGTCCGAGAAGAGCCCACAGAAAACTCAGCCACGGTTTTTTTTTTTTTTGTTTACAAAGTTATTTCAAACTAAGCACACAGTCGTTTAAAACAGTTTAAGACCAAGATTTTATATCATATTAATAATCATTAACACTATAATAAGACTTTCCTAAAAGCTTGCGTTTAATAATTTTTTGGCATTTCTATTTTTGTTATTTTAAACAAGCGGACGCCCATGATAACAATACTAGGAACTACACGAACCTACCATTTGAATCATTCTATCTGTTGATGAATACCACATTAAGATCTATTTGGTACTTAAAGATGGTGGGAAGAGACTTTGCTTTATACTTGCTCAAGGTATATTATGTTACGATATAGAAAATAACACTGTCTTGTATACGTTTTATGTACATACGACCGTGTACATGAGATAGTTATTTCCGGTTATTTTTTTTAGGTAACTTTCTTGCAAATATTATAAATATGCAAAAAATTGCCGCATTAGTCAAGCCGTTCTCGATATTTTGGTGTAGATCTAAAATAATTTTGACTATTAAAGGTTTCATGGATTATAATAATTTTAGCATGGAACCCTTATTTATTTTCTAAAACATCTGTTTTATATAGATTGCAGATGGAAACGATGCTGGTGCCTAGGTTATAATGAAAAGTAACACATCTCGGTGACAGCCCTAGGGTAAAATAACTCTTGTGATCACTTAACCATCGCGGGAGTAAAACGATACGTCTTCCCTATGTGTGTGTATTCTGTGTATGAAAGACACATTATATGTAGGAAACGAAGGTTAAACACACCTAAATTACACTATTCTATACACATATTATAAAGAGGTAAAGTTTATGAGTTTGCGAGTTTGTAGGAGTAATCTCTGGATCTACTGATAATTATGTCATTTCGTTTAAAAGACAATGTTAGTTGATATTATTATTATTATTGAGCCAGCGTGGTGGACCCTCTAATTCTAAGAGGATAATCGAGCTCAGCAGTGAGCCGAATATGGGTTGTTAATAATGATGATGATCTACTCAACCTAAGCTAACCTACAAATTTTAATGACTCAATTCAGGGACAGGCTTCTCTCATTGTAGGAGGGGATATAGAACTTAAACCCACCACGCTGTAATGTCAAGTTAACGACCACTATCATATATTAACGATAATGACCGTACCGACGACTTAATGCCTCAATAGCTCAACGGTAAGAGCGGTCGGACTCATCACCAAGGGGTGGTGGTTCAATCCCCGCCCCATTTGTCTATTGTCGTACCCACTCCTAATACAGTCTTTCCCGACTAGTTGGAGGGGAATGGGAAAAAAAATAAATGACAAATTTTCTTTTTAAGAAAAAAAAAACGTGCTCTTCGAGACACTGAGGCGTAACACTACAACATTATAAATCCGGGCTAAAAAAATAAAAAAGAAACTCTCAGTATCTCAAAATTCGACCCAGGAACCCAGAACCTCGGGATCTGAAGTCATATACGCTAACTGTACTGAACCAATGAGGCATTTAGAGAAATGCTTAGTATACGCTATCTAGGATAAATCGGCGGCATCCGTATAGTCGCAGATTCTCATTAATATGACCGGATGCTGCGACCGGCTCCCCAGGAAGTAATAAGCTACCAATTATTATACGCTTACTTATTAAACATACACTAACGTAAACACAGGTTAATTAGTTACCGTAAATATAACGATCGTCCGAAGAAAAATAATATTTATTTGTATTTAAGTACTTGGGTTTGTTGTTCTTTGTTGGTACGCAATAATGTTCAGTAGGTACTGTAGGGATCCCATTTCCATACATTTAAATCCATTTATTTAAACCCTACTAATGTTATAAACGCGAAAGTTTAAGTATGGATGTTTGTTACTCTTTAACACCGCAACTACTGAACCGATTTGACTTAAATTTGGAATGAAAATGAACTTTTAGAGGTGCATACCCCGGAGCAGATTCGAACCCACAGTCTCCGGAATCAGAGGCAGAGGTCATATACACTGAGCTATCATGGCATGGCCCAGTAAGTACTTTGACCTTGCTCACGAGAATACCGCCATGTGGAATGTTGAGTCCACTATTATTGTTCCGATGGTTATTTCAGTCAACGGTCTTATAGCGAAAAGCTTCGACCAACATCTTAAGAAACTTTCACATAACTGTTGGATCAAGAGTCGGATACATAAGGCAGTGATTCTTGAGACGGCGCGTATTGTGAGGAGGTTCTTCACTCTAGAGCCCTGACCACCGTTTGCTTGGGCACTCAAATGTCCCGCACCGGGAGGGTTTATTTTTTTTTTATTTTAATAGTGTTTTGTATTATATTTTTATATTAGCATTGATAAAAATTAAAAAAAAAGAAAAAAAAAGAAAAATAAATAAGTGAGAGAATTAAAAAAATTGACGAATTTAAAATGCTTACGAATCTAGTAATACAGTAGCTGTGTACCAGTACTACTACCGCTCTGGGTGGTTAGTTGTTAGTGATGAAAAAAAAATGCCAACGCTCTACGAGACTCACACGTGCAGAATAACATGTGCGTGCACATATGTAGTACACATGTGTGGGTTGGCAACAGACAATTGAAAATATAACAGCTGATCTGGCGAATTTATTACCACCTAAGTTACCATAAAACCGACATTCTCATTTAGCTATATCTCTATCTGAAAGTATTTTGTAAAATACCTCAGAAGCTACCCCAAGAATAGCACAGGAGTATATAAGCAAGGTTGATGAATAACTATGTTATTAACCGACTTCAAAAAAAGGAGGAGGTTTTCAATTCGAATCTATGTTTTTTTTTGTATGTTACTCGATTAGTTAAAGACGCCTGGACCGATTAGGATAATTATTTTTCTGTTTGAAAGGGTATACTCCCGGAATGGTCCCATTGTCATCATGTTAGGGTCTGATGATGGGGTCCTGGAGAAATCGAGGGGAACTTGGACAAGGAATTTTTTAATTTTTACTTATAGTGCATACCCTACTTAAAATCTTTGTGCACACCACTGATTACATATATGAGTTTAATAACTCGCTTTATCATATATTTCGTAACTAGCCGACGTCCGCGACTCCGACCGCGCGAAATTCTGTTTTCAAAAATCCCGCAGGAGATTTTTATAGGATAGAAAGTAGCTCAAGCGTTCTTGGGTGTATTCTGTTTTTAATTTATATCAATGACTTGCCGAAAATCCTTGACGAATATTGTGTATTATTTGCGGATGACATTTCTTTATTATTATCTTTTTCAAATGACATTAACTTAAATGACAAATTAAATAATCTACTCAATGACATAATTAAATGGATGAATGTTCATAATTTAGAAATAAATTTTAATAAGACGAAAATAATTCAATTCAGACCATATCAAAAAACAGAATTAAATATCAAATTTTCCTATAATGACATAAATATTGAATGTGTTGACAGTTTAACTTTTTTAGGTATAGAAATTGACACTCATTTAAATTGGAAAAATCATATACACAAAACGAAAAATAAATTATCGAAATTTATATATGGACTTAAAGAATTAAAAAGAACCACTGACATGAAAACTGCATTAGCTGCATTTTATGCCTATGGGTACGCGTGGTTAAGGTATGGGGTAATCCTTTGGGGAAATAGCACAAACGCCCAAGATTTGTTTATACTTCAAAAAAAGTGTATACGCATCCTCGTACATATAAGTAAGACTGAATCATGCCAACCGTATTTCAAACAACTAAAAATATTGACCCTGCCCTGCATATATATTTTTGAAATATGTAAATTTGTGAGAAAAAATTTTCATTTTTACGAAAAAGTCGATAACTCTTATAAACCACGGCGCTTCCGCGAAAAAAACGAAAATAAACTAATTTACCCTCTTTCAAAATTAATACTCCACAGCTCCGGCCCATACGCAATGTCAATAAAAATTTACAACAACCTTCCAGACCGTATACGTAATGAGGCGAAAGATATTGCTTTCAAAAAGAAATTAAGGGACTTTCTGGTCGAAAAGTGCTATTACACGGTGAATGACTACTTGAATGACAAATAAAAACAAAAAATAAAATCGGTCTCCCTATCACTCACTCGACAAAAGGCTACGCCCAAACTGGGTATCCATAACTTGCATTATGTAATAAAATGTAACTTGTAATTATTATTATTATATTGTATAATGTAATGTATGGTATTGCTTGATATTAAATAAATAAATAAATCAATAACCTCCTTCATCTTCTTCCATCAAATCGATCCAGCCATTCCAAAGATAAATTCCTGACAAACAGACAACAAAATTAATTGATTGTGTTTTAATATCGTGTATATTTTATAAGCACTTTAATACACAGATGTGTTAAAATCAAAGACAGACACTTCAATTTTATCTTAGTCTGCAGAATCATAATCAACCGTCATTAAAGAAAGAGACTCTTTTAACATGAAGGTTATTAACTGACTCAGTACGTATTAATTATTATTTATAACAATATACATAAAATTAACAAATGACGACCGTGACCAAGTTATAAATAAATTGTGCACGATGAGCGAATACCGCAATATCTAAATAGTTTAGTAAACAGACGATGCAAACCACAACTTGTTGTCACAAGCTTAACATTATTTTTAACCGACTTCCAAAAAGGAGGAGGTTCTACGTTCGGCTGTATGTATGTTTTTTTTTTTTTTTTTTATGTATGTCCAGCGATAATTCCGTCAATTATTAACCGATTTTGAAAATTCTTTTTTTGTTTTGAAGGGTTTACTTCCAGGGTGGTCCCATTTTTTTCATCTCAGGATCTGATGATGGCATCCTGGAGAAATTGAGGGGAACTTTCGAAAGTTGTAGAGACGACTAGTGCGTTTGTTAGTGTTTCCATAAGGTATTTTAAACCACTACAACTTTATGAAGGTTTGGAGTTGGTCTGATGATGGAGCCGAAACAAAGACGATGGAACTCGTCAACGATTTACAGCAGTCACCTTTTGTTTGGGCTTGATTAATTTGTATTGATGAGTACTTTCCACCTATATGGGTTGTGACTGTATTAAGGGTCTGTTGATGAAGACGAGGGACAGTCAAGAGAACTCCTCGACGGTTCACAGTAGCTACCTCGTGTTTGGACTTGATAAATTTGTATTGATGAGAACTTTCCACCTAGATGGACTGTGACTGTATTAAGGGTCTGGTGATGAAGACGAGGGACAGTGAAGAGAACTCCTCGACGGTTCACAGTAGCTACCTTGTGTTTGGACTTGATAAATTTGTGTTGATGAGAACTTTCCACTTAGATAGGTTGTGACTGTATACACGCAGTAGGTATGCTAACACTAAAAATAAAAAAATAAAAATTTTAATAAAAAAAATTCAACCGACTTCCAAGTTAAAAAATAACTTTAACTAGGCTTGGCACCGCCTTCAAACTGATCAGAAGGTAGCACATAGGTAGGATGTTATTTTTTGCTTTTTAGTTAAAGTTATTTTTTAACTTGGAAGTCGGTTGAATTTTTTTTATTAAAATTTTTTGTTCTAATAGTACTACTTATTTATTATGTTAAATACCACTTCTACTACTCGTACTATATAAATGTACTATTATAAATGTATTTGTACGTATGAATCAAATATATCTATACTTATAATAAATCTGTAGAGAGGTCAATTCTGTACATGAAATATATTTCCAAAATAACTATCAGGGGGTGATTAGTGTTCGATACTGATGCCAAAAATGCAATCAGTAAAATTTTTGTCTGTCTGTCTGTATGTTCTTTATAGAAACAAAAACTACTCTACGGATTTTAACGAAACTTTGTACAATTATTCTTCATACTCCTGGGCAGGTTATAGTGTACTTTTCATTACGCTACCGTCAATAGGAGCAGCGCAGTGAAGAGAAATGTTGAGAAAACGGGAGAAGTTACTCCATTTTTTAAGCTTCTGTCGCTGTCTGGTCCCTACCATAGGGGTAGTAGGATAGTGGTAAGGTAGGGGTTGGCTAGGGGTATGGTAGGGGTAGGCGTAGTAGTAGGGTTTCACGCAGACGAAGTCGCGGGCGTCCGCTCGTATCAAATATATATGTAATTTGGGGCACGGCAGTGCCTCCGCCAAGTCGAGCAAAAAAACGGGAATACTTTTCTCTTTTTTTTTAATCCCTACAGGTTAGCCCTTGACCTGATGGTAACTGATGAAACAATCTGAGATGGAAGCGGGCTAACTTGTTAGGAGGAGGATGAAATCCATACTCCTTTCGGTTTCTACACGACATCGTACCGGGACGCTAAATCGCTTGGTGATATGTCTTTGTCGGTAGGGTGGTAATTAGCCACGGCCGAAGCCTCCTACCAGCCAGACCTGGACCAATTAAGAAAACCTCAATCTGCCCAGTAGGGGATCGAACCTAGAACCTCCATCTTGTAACCCACCGCGCATACCACCGCGCCAAGGACGCCGTCAAAAATTATCCAAGCAATTCAAGTCATTTTCGACCCACTACAACTTTTTTGTGGATGAAACCAGAAGCCTGATTTAAAATCAATGTATATTATTAAAAATATAAAAGTTTTTTTATATTGATATGGTCACTTTAAGATGTTGTTAGATTAGCTAATTACGTAAACAAACTTGACCCAGAAGGTCCCTTAATGACAGACTGATTAAAGTGCACACACACACAACTTATTATGGTAGAACACCTAAGTTGCGAGAATTGGTAATTATTCAATGTCACCGACAGTACATCCTATTGTACATACCTAATATCTACACCCGACAGAAGGGAAGGCCTGCAGGCATGCACTAGCTTTGACGTATATTCACTGACATATACGAAATTGAGATTCTCAATCTCAATTTCATATATGTCAGGGAAAGGGACGGATAGTAAACGAATGCATGTGAACGAAATGCGTATGTTGAGATGGATGTGTGGTGTGACAAGAAAAGATAAAATAACGAATGAGTATTTAAGAGGAAGTCTGAAGGTGGCGCCAGTGACAGAAAAAATGAGGAGTAGAAGGTTAGCTTCGTATGGACATGTAATGCGTAGAGAGGAAAATCATATTACTAGAAAAATGTTGAATGTGCAAGTGGAAGGTCATAAGAGGAGAGGATACACGCTACTTTTTATCCTATAAACATTCATGGCTCCTGCGGGATTTTTCAAAACAGAATTTCGCGCGCACGAAGTCGCGGACGTAATAATCAAAGAAGAGATGGTTGGATTGTGTGAAAAAGGACATGTGTGTAAAAGGAGTGGATGATGAGTTGACGAGTAATAGAGACGAATGGAAAAGATTGACATATTTTTCCGACCCCACTTAAGTGGGATAAGGGTAAAGAGATGATGATGATGATGATACGAAATTGAGATTCTATGTAACAAATGTCATCCGGTGCCTACTGAAAACCCTTTGTCGACATCACACAGTAGGTAGATTTCTTCATTTCATTCATTTCATTCATTTCATTTCTCAGTTGATTCGATGTTTTTTTTTATTAAGTTGTTAAGGAAGACCAAATAGACCAGCTGATCCTGTATAGGGCCGTTGAAATAGACTCGTAATGTTTAGTAACAAGAAAGCAATTAATACTTCTTGAGTCAATTAAAAATCCTTGAATAGCTGTTTGAATGTTAGCGCTGTTCTAAATCCACCACACAATACGATTCTGTTCAACAGTATGGGAATATTGGCCGCTGCATGTCACGGTCACACTTTTTGTTCTTTTAGCGTCAGCCTCGATTGATACGGCACGCGATAGCCACAGCGACTTCAAATAGAATGTATACCTCTCTGAATAGTTGTGTAGGTATCATGTTCATCAGCCCCAAAGGAGGCCCTGCTTCTGCCTTCGGGCCCCATCAGGAGATGCTTCTGCGTTTTCCCAAACCCTTCGGTGACGCCGCTGAGGTCCCATTAAGGAGCCTACGGCACTTACACATTCAGAAAAATCTATACAGGTAGTCCAATAACTAATGGATCAAACGCAGGCGGAAGATACACCTACAGTAACGGCTCAATGTTGCTCTCTGGGACAAGGGAAAAGGCTAGTATGTCTCCGTGTCATATCAGGGAGACAGAATCAAGACGGGGAGCCGCAGCAGAATAGCTGAAACCGGTTAGTGACAAGAGTTACATAAATATTATTTTCCTTTTGCCGTAAAGATCTTCACTCTTTCTTGAGTTATTTCACCGTGGCTAGTTGCCTCGACTGGTGACAAAAGGGCTGGCTTATTTCTTGCGCAAAGGCCTGGCTGATCAACTTAGAAATTCAGCGAGTATTATCGCCACTACGTTTAGTGTAGGATAAGTTACCTTAAGTTTCTTGTTGTATTCGGAAGACAGATCCGAAAAATAAAAGTAAGTGGCAAGAGTTTACAGTTTCGCGACTGTCGTTTAGCTATGTTTAATTATGGGGATTACATGGGATTTGTTCCATGAAGCGGGTAGGTATGCAACAGCTGAGGCTGGTAGGACACGTCACACTCCGCTGGTGCCGTCACGGAAGGCCGAGCGCCCCACTTGGCCCCGCCTTCGGGAACACTCGTTAATCTTCGGACCCAGTCGGCCCTTAAACATTGATATATACACGCGTA
The DNA here is from genome assembly GCF_947172395.1 of Bicyclus anynana. Lineage (NCBI taxonomy): Eukaryota > Metazoa > Arthropoda > Insecta > Lepidoptera > Nymphalidae > Bicyclus > Bicyclus anynana. The sequence goes on along the minus strand of NC_069110.1, from coordinate 18,325,141 downwards.
ACGATAAGTACCGTATCTTGCAATGGATAATTCTAGTCAACATCGAATTGCATATAGTTGCGACATGTCCGTGTTCAAATCTCTTCGCAACACTGCAATATTATGTGTACTAAATCTGTGTCTATTTAGTTTGCCATATTGATAGTTCCGCTCGTGCAGCCGAGACCAAACATTAACCTGAGATTACCAAATACCAAAGCACTTGAAAGTCGCTGTAACTTTAAAGTTTGAGTCTGTGTATGTTTGTTCCTCCTTCACACATCAAGTACTCTATTGACTTGAATAAAATTTAGAATGGAAATAGAATAAGCCCTGGATTAACCTATAGGCTACACTTCATTTCGGAAATTTGAAGTATAGCCTTAACCATGGTTATTCATGTCCATGGTAAATTTTGTAATATACCTCAAAATATAACACATAGGCTTCTTTTATTCCGGATATATTCACGGATCCCGCGGAATTTGAAACAAAAAAAAAACTAACTCGAATCTCATGCGTCCACTATACGAGAGTAAAAAGTTATGTTGCAACCCAACAAATATATCTTTCGTTTTTGTATATCTATGCCGATTCCCAATGCCTAAGGAGCGCGTGCGCAGCTGACTCAACTAAATTATTAAGATCCACTTGTGTAATGATATCACGAGTTGTAACCAGTATATAGATGGTTACAATACAAGCCCCGTATTACGAATCTTGTTATTGAGGCATTGCGATCATGGTAATCACTGTTGTTTGTGTGTAACGTACCGTCACTAACCAAGATCTCGTTACGAACGTTCCAAACCAGTGGTAGTGGTACCATACTGGCTTGTGCCATTCGTTACGATGATAATTGGATTAATGTCACGTTGATATTACGTCACGACAGTATGACATTTAAGCAGAACCTCAATCCGCATTCTACTAAGATTTCAATCACATACGAGTATTGTCCCGACTGGCTGATTCATCAACGCAGAACCAAAGTTACTAAGTTTAGAAAACTGAATCTTGAAATATACTCATCATCATCATCATCATCATGTCAGCCGATGGACGTCTACTGCAGGGCATAGGCATTTTGTAGGGACTTCCAAACATCATGATCCTGAGTCGACTATATTCAAATTATGTGACTATATTGAAATTATGTGGCAATGCCACTTCAGCTTTGCGACTCGTTGAGCTATGTACTTTGGTTCTTTTGCGGATCTCGTCATTAGTGATTCGATCACGCAGTGATACTTCGAGCATAGCTCGTTCCATCGTCCGCTGTGTGACTCTGAGCCTTCTTTTGAGGCCCATAGTTAGCGTATAAGTCTCGGAACCTTATGACCTATGGTTTACGACATATGTTATGTAAATCAGCTCAGTGTCCGGTCGGTGTCGGTGTTCGCCCTATGAGATAAACTCACCGATTAAGATTATTTTAACGACTTTCTAAATCAGTAAACAAGTAGTGTTCTTATCGCTAATGATGCGACTAGACTATGGTTAGAAGGCGTGCAGATAAAGTAACAAATAGTAAACTGTATTATACGCATAATACAGTTCATCAGCAGCTCGGTATTTTTTTAGGTATTTGAGTTCTGTGTGTTATAGCTGCATAGGGACATTGAGGTCAAGGTGCTGGAATGGCAACCCCGCATCCGAAAGCGCAGTATTAGTCGACCCCCCACTAGGTGGACCGAGGACATCAAGCGGGTTGTAGGGAGCAACTGGAAGTCCATGCAAGAGTCCATCGGGTGTTAATGATGATAATGGTGAGTTCTGTATACGTATGGTAAATACGTATACAGACTCATTGATCAAGTTTGTTTGCTTATGTGGTCTCGGAATAGAGAACTTGGATTCGAATCCTGGGTCGGGCTGTATGAAATACTGAGTTTTTCTTACTTCTAAGGATTTTTTAGTTAAAATTCTGAACCCGTAGTTTAGAAAATGGCGGTGTTTATATCTGATAGTGGTCGTTAGTAAATTAAACATTGTGACTGTCAAGTCCGCCAACCCGCATGAGAGCGTGGTGAGTCTATGCTCCATATCCCCTATACTATAAGGAGTTTATACTTAAAGTAGCACAAACGAACGCTTGCATCCCACTAACCGATCAATTATTCACCTACAGGAGTCTAGCCGACGTTTCATCTACGAATGCGCTGATAAAAAAACTCGTTTATATTTTGTCTAATTTAAAGAGGCGCTACGAGTATTGTATGTATAATATGAAATGTCTAGTGCTAGTTTAAGGACTTACAAATTTGAACTATATAGGGTGTTACAGGACTAAAAGATTGTATTTCAAAACTTTTGATTTTTATATAATAAACTAGCGGACCCGGTCAAGCTTCGTTTTGACATAAGTGCACTTATTCTCTATCCCTACTCTACCCTTCTATACCTCTACCCCTACCCTAAATTATTTGATTTTTTCTCACCTTTTAAACCTTCCCTATACCTCCACGAACATTTCAAGACCAAGATAAGATAAATCCGTTAAGCCGTTCTCGAGTTTTAGCGAAACTAACGAACAGCAATTCATTTATATATCCCTTTACACCCGAGAGATGAAGTTCTTCTATATTGTGTTTAAATGTTATTCCTTAACTTCCATAGTGGTAGAAAATGATGAGAAAAATATTGAAAAAAATCCTGGTGCACCTGGTTTGCAGCAACCAGACCCTCACGATCGTGAGTTACAGGAAATAATTGTAAGTCGCACGATCGTGAGTCTGTGTTATTATATAGCAATATAACAAAGAAAATAATAAAATAATGATTGATAGTTATAAACATTATATTTATTTTAATAATTATTATAAAATCAACACTTTTTTACTTCAGTCTTAGACTTAAGTTAAACAAAATAAACATTTTAATTGATGCTCGGTCAGGAATCCTGTACTTCATAATGGTTCCTGTCGAATGCAACCCCATCTTTTCCTTTTTCTCAATTAAAGGAATGATATAGTAAAATATTGATTATGATATACACAGCAACCACTTGGGCACCTTTTATTAAATGTAAAATTACTGAGGGTCCAAGATCCAAGATTTGTATTGCCGAAACTGCTTCCTTTGTGAATTTCGAAATCTAGCATCACCATCACTTGTGGAAAGGATAAAACGTTGTAAGTCTACAGGTCGTGGTCTATTTTTCACGACCTGCCATAGCTTACAGCGTCCTGTGAAGGGGATCATCAATCGTGCTCGTCAATCGAGTAGAATCCTGGGACTCTTACCAATTTTTTACAGGCTTATTTAACATGTCAATCATGTTAAATAAGCCTGTAAAAAAGCACGTATGGAAGCTTGTACCTTCCATTCGTGGTTATACACTTCGTTTGGAGCTGGTGAATAGGACTCGACAACATGGAGTGCATTACCAGTTAGAGTAAGGAGCCTGTCTCTTGTAATCAGGTCATTGATCAAGCCTAACTTCATACCAACTCTCCAATACATTACTCAAGGGTAAGGAATACAGCCCATAATAAGATGAATAGAAAATCATTTAGCTATTTCAGCCCTTAAAGAGTAAGTTCATGATCTGCAGTGCGTATGGTAATATAATTTGGAACAATGAGATATCCTTTCCAAAAACTGTGTATCAAAATAACCATGAAAATATTCAATTGGTCGTCTTACCGGGTTTATTGGTAAGGTAGACTAGTTGTGAGCGTTTTCTATAAAAGCAGTTTACTTCTATATTCGCTTTCTTGTTTCTTGTATCTAGAACTGATGCTGCCCCTCGCCCTCTTGAAGGCCTTCTACCACGTCTACTTACTGGCGATCTCGATCTGCTACTGTAGAAGGCAAACATCTTGATTCTCGCACAGTAAAACGCGATTCTCTCACTGTCGTTCTTAAATTTGGCGGGACTCTTAAGTCACATGGTGGTGACGATGGTTTTAGTTCTATTACCTCAAAGGAAGGTGGTATTTGTTTGTCATCCTGTTCTCTCGTCTTCTTCTGACGCTTTGTCTGCAGTGTGCTGAAATCAGACATCTGGATCGAATTCTGTGTTCAGAATCTTCAATATCAGATATATTTCCGTTCGCCAAAAGGTCACAAATTGTTTCGCCCATGAGTGAACGCTCTAAAAGTAAAAAATACATTACATTACATTCATACATTCAAAGGCATTAAATCACATAAATAAAACTAAAAGACATAGTAACATTTGTTATCAAGTTTACGTAGTAAGACCGAGGTACTACGATCGTGCGAGTTTAAATTTCGAGGCATAGTATGAACCGATAAATAAACTAATCTACAAAAAACACATGTAGTATTATTTAACAACTAATAAAGTAGCAAACTGCATATAAAAATATTAGTAAACCATTAGCATTACGAAAACATTAAATACTTACTTGTTCCAGCGGCGTGGTCAAAAAACACAGTCATCTTTTTCGTATCTTCCGGACGACTGACAAGTTCCACCATGTATCTATAGCAATAAAGTGTATTTTGGCATGCCCTCAGATAGTCCCACGATCATTCGACGACGCTTGCGTCCGCAAAAGCTGTTACGTGTGTAGTGTAGAATTTTTCAAAGTTAAAACTCACGATCGTATAAGCTCGAGTGTAAAGGGATATATATACATAGATAGATAGATGTAAAGTACTTAACTATTTTGGGAGTTTCCTGTGGAAGACGTACGCATATGTAAATAAGCAGGTTTTTATAATAATTTATTTATTTTGCTATCAACCGCGAAAAGCCGACGAATTGCAACGAATTGCAAATTGCACATTGAAGAGTCAATATCTCCTGAGATTGTAGTCATGGGCTAACTTGTAGGAAATTAAAAGAAGACAATAAAATAATAAAGTCAAAGTCAAAGGTCATTTATTTCAATTAGGTTTAGTTTACAAGCACTTTTGAAAGGTCAAGATTATGTCTTATGATTATATATGTGTGTTAATTTAATTTTATTTAATGATGGTAATAATAGTCGAAAACTTAAAACTAAAGTTACGAGGGTTCCAAACGCGCCTTGGTCCGAGAAGAGCCCACAACAAACTCAACCAAGTTTTTTTTTGTTTTAATAGACAGTTAGGTTAACAAATTCAAATCAGCACTTCTATTCTCTAACGATGTTTTGTATAACTCGCAAGTGCGAGTTTCGAGTCCGGCGCTATCTTTCTCATTCTATAGTATCGTGTTAAACAGAGAAAGATAGAAGTGAATTCAAAACTCGCACTTGCGAGTTATAAAAATACTAGAGGACGCCTGCGACATCGTCCGCGTGAAATTTAGTTTTTCACAAATCCCTCGGGAACCAAGGATTTTTCCGGGATGAAAAGTAGCTTATGTGTTAATTCAGAGTAAAACCTATTTCCATTCCAAATTTCATCTAAATCGGTTCAGTAGTTGCGCTGCTAAAGAGTAACAAACATCCAAACAAACTTTTACGTATATAATATTAGTAGGATCTTTACAGAATAGCCTAGCAGAACTTAATTACTTCCGATATCACTGTTGTAATGTAATAAAAAACCGTCAGTTTATTTATATAAAACACGGCGTCAAACAAAGAAGTATGTTATACCTACTCAGCATAAGATAAGTACATACAAAACAAAGCCAAGCATGCATCATATAACATGAAGCGCCAGTTTACAACCATCTGCTGTACTGTAAAGGTGATTGCACATGTACTCCGTGCACTTGCAATGATTTGCCCACTTTCATATCATGAAACCTCATTTTTTTTTAGTCTCACAATATTCCTACAATCTGTCGTGAGACATTCAGCGGGATTTTAAATATTTGTATTAAGGCGTGTTTGGTGAAAATCCAGTGATTTTCCCAAATATAATAATGTAGTGTCTATTTCATGACATCTTGTGGTGCTCGTCTCTTGTGCCTTTTGAAAGTTGTATCAAGTTTCTTCATCATTAGGTTCCTTGCAAGTTGATTTGGATGTTTACGAATACATAATAATTAATAAAACCTCATTTATGAATTAAAAAAAAATTCAATTATCATCATTAACAATAACAACCGATATTCTATAGGCGATAAATTTTAAGGCGGTGCCATGACAGTGATGCATTAACTCAAGCCGTTTTCAAAATCATCATCATCATCATCATCAACCCATCCTCTCAGAATGAGAGGGGTTAGGCCAATAGTCCACTACGCTGGCCCAATGCGGATTGCCAGACTTCACACACGCAGAGAATTGAGAAAATTCTTTGGTATGCAGGTTTCCTCACGATGTTCTTCACCGTTTGAGACACGTGATATTTAATTTCTTAAAATGCACATAACTGAAAAGTTGGAGGTGCATGCCCTGGACCGGATTTGAACCCACCCCTCCGGTATTGGAGGCAGAGATATCCATTGGGCTATCACGGCTCTACTTTTCAATAATAAAGATTTAATATTTTCAGATAGTTATTTCTCGTGGTTATTTTAGAAACGGATTTAATTAAAACGTCACTGTCTTGCCACCGCCTTCAAATTGATGAGAAGGTAACGCTTAGAATGTTATTTTTTGCTTTTTAGTTTAGTAAAAACATTTATGTTTTTGACGTCGGTTGTTTTTTTTTAATAAAATTTTTGCGGAACAATTAATTTTGTAGGCATGATATGTATCTATAGTATAAAATATCATTGTGTTAGACTATAAACTCTGGTCTACTTGTAATGTGATATCAACTTATTTTTTTTTTATTGAGAAAGAATACAATAAGGAACTTAAACTAAGTTATCCTAATAACTATACAAATCATGCCCACGTGGAATGGTGGCAAAAATACTAGCTGCATTTCCGCGCTGGACAGCCAGGCTGATCCTTTGCACAATAAATGAGCCAGCCCTGCTATCACCAGTCGAGGCAACTAGCCACGGTGACATAAATTAAACAAAGCTTAATATAGCGGCAGGAAGGTATTTTTGTTTACATAATCATTGACGTCCACAATTGAAATATCGATTTTATTGTTTTGCAGACTACAAAATAGAGACCATTATTTATTTAAACAGTACACTATTAGCAGTCTATTTTTAAACCTCTAGGTTAGGTCTTGGTCTCTATCAGTATTTATGAAGTAATTTGGAGCTAAAACCCACCACGCAGCTTCTTTGTAGTTCTATTAGATGTTGATGAACGGAATCTAACCCCCACTTGGTGGACTATAGACATCAAGTGGGTTGCAGGGAGCTACTGGATGCTGGTGGCGCGAGACTATATACAGACTATGTCCAGCAGTGGACGCCCATCGGCTGATAATGATGATGATGTTGATGATGTTGATGATGATGATGATGATTATGATGATGATGAGCGGAATCGATAGCTCAACGTGCTCTCTCCAAAGCACTGACCAATTTTCTATCTCTGGGTTGAGAGTTGTTACTGAAAAGCTTTTAGAAGAAAGAAAAGTTCAGACGTTTAGGACCTTGGTATTTGGAAGTCTTTACAAGATGCCTTAGTAACGTCCATCGGTTGATACAGATGAGGATAATAAAGTCGATATACGCCATAATTGACGGTAAGTGAAACCGCTTGGCACAGCTGGTAAACATATAAACGGCAAATAGCTTCTTGTTTCTGTGATTTTTAGGGCTCTGTATTCCACAAGGAACAACTAAAGTTTCGCCATGTACGTCTGTCTGTCTATCCTTCCGTCCGTCCGCGGTTTAGTGCACAGACTATTATTTATATATATCGTAGAAAAGTAGGCATTGATAAAAAATATGGACAGAACCGCTGACCTGACCGTGGTAATCGACTCTGCCATTTACAATAGGTTCACTACGTGTAACCTCACTAATCACTTACACTATACTTAGTTTTAACTACTAACTACTTTTACTTTTACTATTTACCCTGATACTCGCGGTAAAGGAAACACACCGAGCAATTCCCAGGACTTGTGACAAGGGTGTGGTTTAAAGACCTCTTTTAAAACTAGTAAACACTCACCATCCCTGCCCGATATGTTCTCCATGCCCACAGTAAACAATGTAAGCTCAATAATTATTGCATTACGAAACATTATCATACAAAATCACTAACGCGACAAGCAGCATGACGCTTTCATGCTGCTTAACAAAGAATTGAACCAAGTCATAAACTAAGTCAAGAATCACACTCATAAACACCCATCCATGTGGTGTGTGGTGGTCTATTCAGACCACCACACACCACACCACATGGATGGGTTACCTATGAAAAAATTTCAGTCTTCGCTACTGGTTTGTATCTACATTAAAAATGTTAACAAAGTCTTAATTTAAAATTTCGAAAATATTTTTTTAGGGTAGGTATTAGGTTTTTAAGCAGGATATAAATACATAATGAATTTACAAGAAAAAGTGTAACAGCTAGGCTATTAACTATAATTGCTATTTAAAGAGTTATAGCCAATTTAAAAAACGTAATTGGAATTCGAAAATTGCATACTATTTCCCTTGTTTATTAAAAAGATAAAGTTGTTTAGTAAGATAAAGTTGTTTAGTAAGATAAGTCTATTGAAATTAGAAAGCTGAAATTTGGCAGGGGTATATATATTCAACACGTCTATAAAATGGTAAAACTTTCGTCGTCTATTGTGTGTGATAGTGATAGTATCGCTATCGGCATTTTTGCAATAAAAGGGTTTAAAGTGCTAATTTAATCTACGGAACCAACACTGCGCGTGGCCCGACATACACTTGAGTGGTGTTAGACACTACTCAGGTGACATTGTATTGTTTGTAGTGAACGTTAATGAGCCAGACGTACAAGTAAGTGATATCATTGTAGAAAAGAGTTCGATGACTCTTCTGAGTGGGTATTTGAAGCAACTTGTTCAATAGTTCTTTTGTTATATGCAGAAGTGCGAACAATAAGCTAAAAGGATTACTAAACTTTAGTAGTAAGTAGCAGACAGAGTGTGAAAATAATATCGCCAAGCCAGTGATGGGCGCAACAAGTATTTTTTTTATTCTTCACAAGTTAACCCTTGACTACAATCTCACCTGATGGTAAATGATAATGAAGATAGAAGCGGGCTAACTTGTTAGGAGGAGGATGAAAATCCACACCCCTTTTTGGTTTCTACACGACATCGTATCGAAACGCTAGATCGCTTGGCGGTACGTCTTTGTCGGTTGGGTGGTAACTAGCCACGGCTGAAGCTTCCCACCAGCCAGACCTGGACCAATTAAGAAAATCTCAATCGGCCCACCTGGGGATCGAACCAAGGACCTCCGTCTTGTAAATCCACCGCGCATACCAAAGTACCACGAAGGCCGTCAGCAATTTCCTATCATTATTTTATGCTTATAGGCGGGTGGTTAACCATTTGTTTCCACGATAAATTAACAGCTATAAATGAGGTTGTATAAGAAGTTATTATTTTAATACAATCGCAATTGTTATTTGATATTATCTGTGAAAAGATGCAATCTACCACCATTACCCGTTTAAAGTTCAAGAAGGCCTTCTATGTATACTTTTACAGCTAAAGCGAGCCGTACCTTTTTTTGTACTTAGAGTGCTGAACTAAATTGTATCAGAGAAATTTTCAAATTTCAAATGGAATAATGTATAGCGCAATTTACAAGAAGAGATTTAAAGCGTACAGACATAATTTAACTATATTTACTTGCTTCTAAAGTGCTCCTTTATGATGTAGGTACTTTTTGTGATAAAGTACACCATATTTAAAATCTGGAAAACAGGACAAGAAGCTTATATACCTATTCTACTGAAATATTTTTTTTTATTTCTTGGACCCTGGATTTTGGGGTTCAGAACCCTGAAATATCAAACATATATTTCTAGTGCGGGGTTGCCTTTCCAGCACTTTGGGACCCCAACGTCCATCGGCTCTTCGAACTATGTGCCCCGCCCATTGCCACTTCAGCTTCGCAACTCGTTGCGCTATGTCGGTGACTGTCTTCTGCGGATCTTCTCATTTCTGATTCGATCACGCAAAGATACTCCTAACATAGCTCGTTCCATCGCCCGCTATGTGACTCTGAGCCTTCTTATGAGGCCCATAGTTAGCGACCAAGTCTCGGAACCATAGGCACTGAGGAATTTCGGACGAAAAGGTGTCGCGAAGTTGCAGCCGAGTTGGATCATCTGAGTTGGAGGAGCTTTTTTGTACCCGTAACATAAGTTACGCTTACTTTAGAGCTAGATATAGAATGACAAGTTCATTGAAGATACTCCCATGATATGCGGGCGACGGGGGGAAAGACTACGCGGGTGTGAAATCGTCCGTGCGGGGAAGTCAGGTGCGTCAGTCGTGGGTTTTTCATTCATCGCTACACGCCCCCCGGCCCGCTCCCGCATCGGGAGTGTTACGAACGAAGTTGCCAAGCTATTGTATCGTATGTATTGTTTTTAAAAGCTAGGTAAGTACTTCATAAGCCGACCCAGAACCTAAACCTAGGAGTTCGATATCCAAAGTCACAGCCATATAATATTTAGCCATATCACCATATAATATTTAGAGTTAGACAAGTTAATATGGATATGTCGCCCTTGGACACGCAATGTCGGTAAGTACTTGTAAGTAAGCCGATACCAACATAATAATAGGTGATTATTATGATGATATCTGTATGAGAAATCCTCCACAGCCTGTATGACTTGTATGAATTGTGAGTTGTATGAATTTGTACGGCATTAGTACTACGTTTTGCATAAAACATTTGACGACCTATCTGACGCAGTAGTTCTGTGGTAAGTTTGTATGGATGTTTGTTTGGATGTTTGTTACATTAAAAAGCAAAATAATGTCAGCCTTTTTAATTTGGCCATTGCTTTTTTCCTATAACCTTTAAAAGTCAAAAGACCGTAGCCGAGCAGGCAGAAATCGAACCCGGTACCTTTTTGATTTCGATACCTTAACTGTAGAGCTAGTGAAACCTCTTTTGTTTAATTTTCAATTTTTGTTTGTTTACGTAAATCTCGTAACTAAAAACAGTAACCTCATTTCAAATGAATGTATACAACTGAATTAATAACATGTAACCAATACAAGCCGTGATAGCCCAGTGGATATGAGCTCTGCCTCCGATTCCGGAGGGTGTGGATTCGAATCCAGTCCACCTCCAACTTTTCATTTGAGTGCATTTTAAGAAATTAAATATCATGTGTATATTTTTATTATAACAAAGCATAGTCTTCTCACTTTGTTTCACCAAAAAAGGCCTTGAAGTGGTCAATTGAATAAAGGTTGATTATATCAATGTTGTTGATGGTGACTTTATTTCAGAATACGTACCCAACTCGCCGAATACCCTGTTCAAAACAACAATACATTAAGATCTTGCACCAACCCTATTATCAATGAATAGATTATTACCTGAAACAAAAAAGAAAATTCAATGAAGTCCACATATCTTTTTAATTAATATGATTTAGCGATTCATTAATATAGTCGGGTGCAACCTTTGTGACGTCTCGGAAATAAGCATTGGTTGTCGCTGCGATACGATACGATATGTGATGATCTATAGTTCCGAGACTTGGTCGCTAACTATGGGCCTCATAAGAAGGCTCAGAGTCACACAGCGGGCGATGGAACGAGCAATGTTAGGAGTATCTCTGCGTGATCGAATCAGGAATGAGGAGATCCGCAGATGAACCAAAGTCACCGACATAACTCAACGAGTCGCGAAGCTAAAGTGTCAATGAGCGGGGCACATAATTTGATGAGCTGATGGACGTTGTTGGGGTCCCGAGGTGTTGGAATAACGGCCCCGCAGAAAGCGCAGTGTTGGTCGACCCCCCCAATCAGGTGGACTGACGACATCAGACAATTTTGTTGCAGAATTTTGGGCGCGATGTATCTCCATACTATATGATTCCTCGCCCCACCGCTGCGCCCCATTCGTTACCGCTGATACCTAAAATTACGCAGCTTAACGCGCGATGTTCCGAAACGTTATATAGATTGCATCCGACTATAAACAAAATAAACTTAAATAGATAAACTTAAATTTGCACAGTAAAATAAATCACACACTCAGCTTTGCAGCTGCACATTCGCCAAGTTTGCAAATATGTAGTTCAAATTTCGCGCCGCTTTTTCTAGGTATATCTATGAGCATGACATGGGTAATGTAACAACATAAAACTATCATATTACAGCCACATCACCGTCAAGTAGATTTTAGGTCAACATTTAATAAAAATATGGCACAAACTAGAAAAATAATAAATACTAGCAAAACCCTCGTGGTTGCAACCGCGTAGTTCTCTGTACCGTAGTAATATTGGGATAAAATATATCCTATTTCCACCAGTGATAATGAAGGATATACCTAGTTCTGGAGCAATGCAAACAAACAATTAAGTCATTCATCTATACTTATAATAAATCTGTAGAGAGGTCAATTCTGTACATGAAATATATTTCCAAAATAACTATCAGGGGGTGATTAGTGGTCGATACTTGTCTACTACTACTATATTTGTCTACTCTTATGTTTATAGGGGGTTTCTAGGGTAGGCGTAGGGTAGGGGTAGGGTAGTGGTAGGATAGGGTAGGGTAGGGGTAGGGTAGAGGTAGGATAGACTTTCACGCGGACGAAGTCGCGGGCGTCCGCTAGTCTTTAATATATTGTTATAGACTTGCGGACGCCCGATTGTGAGTCAACCATAAAAGATAGACATATATATGCTGTTGTGTTTTTTTATATTACCTCCTACAACCTCACAAAGTCACAAACTTTTTTATAATATTAGAATAAATATTTTAATAGTTATAAAAGAGCAACATTCCGCACGGCACGCACGCTAGAGAGAAACATCTTTTATATAAATTATTATTGTATTTTTATTTTTTTTATTCATATAAACATGTTTTAGTGACAACCATACCCTTCGCACCAAAGCAAAGCGAATGGGCGACTTATGATATGAATGGCATCATCATTGATTAGCAACTGTAGAGCGTACAAGTAATTAACAAGTACGCTCTATAAAAAAATTCTAGCAATATGTGTGACTCTTTCAAAAATTATAAATATTAATTTATCACTTATCCAATAAATAACGAAACGAGTTAGCGCGTGATATTTTGCTCACTGCGCCACCTAGTGTTACGAGACACTTTCATCTCGTGCATGGGATGGAAATTAGTTTTTTCAATTCAGTAGTTTTTTTAACAAATAGTAGGTAGTAGTTTAGTTTAATGCACAAAATTATTTATAAATTATGAGTAAGCCCTCATTTGCACGAAAGTATTTTTTCTCTCATTTATTTATTACTTCTTTTTTTTAAATTTTTAACAATATAAGTATAATAAAATACAAAACATTATTAAAAATTTATAAAAAAAAATTCACCCTCCCGCTGCGGGACATTTGAGTGTCCAAGCAACCGGTGGTCAGGGTTCCAGAGTGAGGAACCTCCTCACAATACGCGCCGTCTCAAGAATCACTGCCTTTTGTATCCGACTCTTGATCCAACAGTTAAGCGAAAGCTTCTTAAGATGTTGGTCGAAGCTTTTCGCTATAAGACCATTGACTGAAACAACTATCGGAACAATAATAGTTGACTCAACATTCCACATGGCGGTAATCTCGTGAGCAAGGTCCAAGTATTTTGATACTTTTTCCTTTTCGGCTTTAACCAGATTATCGTCATGTGGAACAGTAATATCAACAATTATTGCACGACGCACTGACCGATCGACTAGCACTATATCAGGTCTATTGGCTACAATATACCTGTCAGTGATAATCGTTCGGTCCCAGTAGAGCAATGCACTGCTATTTTCAAGAACTGACGCTGGGTCGTACCTATAGTAAGGCATCTCAAAATCGATAAGGCCATATTGAAGAGCAAGCTGTTGGTGGATTATCTTGGCTACTTGATTATGTCTGTGCAAGTATTCGCCGTTAGCAAGGTGAGAACACCCGGACACAATATGCCTGAGGGACTCCCCAGGACGATGACACGCTCGACAGATGTCTAGAGTGCCATCTTTCATAATGTGTTTCCGGTAGTTTCTCGTCTTTATAACTTCGTCCATAATTGCACAGACAAAACCCTCGGTTTCCCCAAAGAGGTCACCGAATTGCAACCAAGATACAGATGTTATTTGATCTACATCCGGCCCAGTAAGGGCCTTGTAGAATCGTCCATGCAACTCCTTGCTCTTCCATATTGCCACACGATCTGAGTTACTGATTACTATAGGCTTGCGCCAGTTCTCTTTGCCTAGGGATAGCGGGGTAAGTCCCTTATCCACTGCAACGACATCCTGATACATACTCACATTCATCTTGAGAAAATGATCTCTGAGATTGCACACCTCACGATTATGGAGGTTCCTGGCGTTTAAGAAGCCACGTCCTCCAAACTTGCGTGGGAGGTACAATCTCATTACAGATGAACGGGGGTGATGCATCCGGTATGACGTCAGCAGTTTGCGGACTTTACAGTCCAGGGAATCCAGTTCGGTTTGAGTCCACTTTAGAATGCCAAAAGTGTATATGAGTAAGGGCATGACCCAGCTATTAAAGGCACGCACCTTGTTACCGCCTGATAAAAGACTTTTTAGGACTTTTTTCAGGCGGCCAAAGAAGCGTTCCTTCACTACCTGCGAAAGTATTATTATTAACGGGTTTAATATTAATTAAATGCATTCCTAAGTATATGTTCACACGACTGCGTTTTTAAAACATGTCGTTTGTATGTAATGTCTGTCATGTAAAACATTTTTAACCGACTTCCAAAAAGGAGGAGGCTCTACGTTCGGCTGTATGTATGTTTTTTTTATGTATGTTCAGCGATAATTCCGTCATTTGTGGACCGATTTTGAAAATTCTTTTTTTGTTTTGAAGGGTTTAATTCCAGGGTGTTCCATTTTTTTCATGTCAGGATCTGATGATGGCATCCTGGAGAAATTGAGTGGAGCTTTCGAAAATCGTAGGGACGGCTAGTGCGTTTGTTAGTGTTTCCATAAGGTATTTTAAACCACTACAATTTCATGAAGGTCTGGAGTTGGTCTGATGATGGAGCCGAAACACAGACGATGGAACTCGTCAACGATTTACAGCCGGTACCTTTTGTTTGGGCTTGATTTATTTGTATTGATGAGTACTTTCCACCTAGATGGGTTGTGACTGTATTAAGGGTCTGATGATGAAGACGAAGGACAGTTAAGAGAACTCCTCAACGGTTCACAGTAGCTACCTTGTGTTTGTACTTGATAAATTCGTATTGATGAGAATTTTCCACCAAGATGGGTTGTGACTGTATTAGGGGTCTGGTGATGAAGACGAAGGATAGTTAAGGGAACTCCTCGACGGTTCACAGTAGCTACCTTGTGTTTTGACTTGATAATTTTGTATTGATGAGAACTTTCCACCTGGATAGGTTGTGACTGTATTAGGGATCTGGTGACGAAGATAAAGGAGAGTTAAGGCAACTCCTCGACGGTTCACAGTAGCTACCTTGTGTTTGGACTTGATAAATTTTATATTGATGAGAACTTTCCAACCATATGGATTGTGACTGCATAGGGGGTCTGGTGATGAAGACGGAGGACAGTCACCTTTCACGTTATTCTGAATATTCATGTTACGTGTGGATAAAGGGGGAGTGAAATTTTGTATATGAGTTAAGGTAGTATTTTTAAAATTAGGATTGTAGGACTTAGATACTTATTATAAGAAAATAACGTTTCATTTGTGTTCATACTCAGTAGGTGTGCTAACACTAAGAATTAAAAAATAAAAATTTTAATAAAAAAAATTCAACCGACTTCCAACTCAAAAATTAACCTAAACTAAAAAGCAAAAAATAACATTTTACCTATATGCTATCTTCTGATCAGTTTGAAGGCGGTGTCAATCGTCGAGTATTTGAACGTTTATTTTAAAACTCTCGTACGAATGAGGGCTAAGTGAATTAGTATCATCTCCCTGGAAGTAGTTGCTAAACAAAAGTTTGTTGGTAAACATGGGTGCAATTGCGCTATTTTATACGCGTCGTCGTCGATAATAATATTCGCATAATAAAACAAGTTTTAATAGGATTTAAGCTTTATTTCTATGAGATGTCAAAAATAAAATGTCACTAACAACGAATTTGTCATGGAAATGAGCGATGTCACATCGCTTTAACTTTACAGAATGCGGGGGCATGTTTCGATGCCATACGCCACTGAATGGTAGGTACGAGTTTATAAGACTATGATTAATCTACAGAAACGATATCACAATACGCCGTCTTTACATAGCCCGATTTCAGCTTTAACTGGAACTCCACGCCTGTCGGCTAACAGAAGATAATACTGATAACACGATCAAATGCGTGATGGCATTTTACAAGGTGTGATAGAGTTTTTGACGACCCCTCTGGCGCAGTCGACAGTGCTTTGGTTCTCAACAGAGTGGTCCTGAATTCGATTCCCAGTTATCAGTTAAGGATGTTTATATTTATAATACTGCTTGGCCTCGGATATAAACATAGCGTAATAATACGTCCCTCAAAGAGTTCACAAAAGTTCTACTTCTTCAGATAAATATTTTTTTATCTATACTAATAAAAATAGATGTAAACTTTCTTACCCTATTTAAACCCATAATGTTTTATATATATATATATTTGCACATAAGTGCGTTAACCAGTTTACAAAAATGTAACTTAAAACTTTTTCATCTACCCTACTTCTTCCCAGAAGTGCACATAAACCAAAGCGAAGCTTGACCGTATCCGCTAGTGAACAAATATAATAATAAATTAAGTATGATATTCTATAACACAGTGATAAAATAACGTTGGTATGCAATTTAACAGACAGATTATTCTACGCATAAATTGAATATTGAAAACGTCTTTACGTAGACGTTTATACGCATTAGTTTGTATTGCATGTGTAAACCATTTAAGCGTAGATTCACCCAAAGGATTTACACTCGAGTGAATATAGGAAATGTCATTTGGTACGTATTACTGCGAGTCACAGAATACGAGTACATAATCCTAAGTACTTATACATTAGTACAAGGATTCAGTTTATGAAATTGTTCAAATCAACGGTTAAGTAAATACAATTTTAATATGTAATTAATTTTGACCAAGTTGCTTTAACGACATTAATGAGTATAATCCATGATCGTTGTAAAGGCGTTAATTAGCTTGTCTTTTAATAAAGTACTATTTCGTATTCAAAACCAAATAAAAACCATAGGCCGATTTTATAAATCCTTTTCCATTATTAATCATGGTTTAAGAAACTGAATTGTTTTCGAAATGAAAAAGCATAGTGTTGCTTCGAGTTTTTGTGCCCAGTATTAGCACTTTACAATAACGCAGTATTTCGACGTAGAGGTAAACGAAAACGATGATTTTTGTGCAAGGCCAAGCGATACAGTTCCTAGTTGATTAGCAAACAGAGTTGATATTTATTTGGCAAGCGACACGATATATTGCCTTTTGTGGGTGAGTAATCCGCTTGATGATTTCACTAGTCAACAGTATTATGTTCGTAATGTTGGCTAGACACGGTGAGTGACAGTGTCACAGAAATGGCAATAATCATGAGTGAGAGACTTCATATTAACAGTCAGTTTAATAAGAATTGCTTTCTATGGGTATGTTAAATTTATAACTTCAAAAAATAGGTTGTGAATTTCACCCGTATTTGTTTAATATGGTCAAACAAAAAAGTTGCACAGTTTTAACCAATTAAAAATTTTAAAAAGTAGATTTTTAAATACTTATGATAACTTAGCGCTTAACTGTTCTGACTGTGATCTTCAAATAGACTTTGCAAGGTGAAGGCGCGTTTACTAATACAATATATTGTTGCTTACTAAGCTTTTACTTCCTGTTATACTCGTAAGGAAGAATAAGAATCTGCATAGAGCTTATGCAATGTACTCGTAAATACATTTTAATCATACGGCCTCCCAGATTTCAATATATACGCCTACAAATTCGTCTCATTTGAGGTAGATTATATAGCTATTTTTCCAGGTATTCCATCACTTGTTATGCTATAATATTTATTTAATTTTTACCTATTTGTTTTATACCTTGCGCGTGCGTTTGTGTCGTGCGTGTCTGTCATTACGAACGTCACTTATCAGCGGCTGTTATAAGAGGAGGGCGGGGTAAGTAGGGGGGAGGGGGGGTACAATGTTAAACTCATCTGGCCGGCACGGCGCGTAGCAATTAGTAATAACACCTTTTATTATTAACCCAGCTGAATTTTAGGCGGCTGTTTAGATAGCAAGACCCCATCACTATGTGGTCCGAATGACTAATAATAATTAATAAATAATGAATCATGACACCTATAACGTAATGCAGGTGATGAGGATCCAACTCATGACACTTTTACCGTGAGGCGGGTAATGGGGATCCAACTCATGACACCTTTAACGTGAGGCCGGAATGGGGATCCAACTAACGACACCTTTAACGTGAGGCGGGTATGGGAATCCAACTAACAACACCTATAACGTGTGGCGAGTGTTGGGGATTCAACTAATGATACCTTAAACGTGAGGCGGCTGATGGTGATCCAACTCATGACACTTTTAACGTGAGGCGGCTGATGGTGATCCAACTCATGACACGTGACGCGGGTGACGGGGATTTAACTGATGACACCTTTAACGTGCAGTTTTTGAGGCATTTTTGAAAATACATAACTTCTTATCAGCGCATGGTCCACAGTGCCCCCCCAAAATACATAATATACGAGTATGTACAGGACAATTTTTCAGCTTGCCTCAAATACCAAAATGCCTCAAATAACTACCAAAAATGTCAGCCAACTCTTGTACCACTATTATAATAAAATAACTGGCTGGTTACGTAAATAGCCATTAAAATAGCCTGATAATGATAATGCTTACTTATTAGTTTACTTACAATTTAGTTACTATCAAAATCCTCTTTCATTAAAGACATTTAAAAATGACGTAGTAGGTACTCCAAAACTTCTGTCATTTGAATAAAACGGAAGCTGTGTAGTAGGCACCTAAATATTGAGCATGTGTGTTGTAGGAAAAAAATCAAAAGACGCCTCCCAGCATCCCGGGCCGTGCACAAGTGTTCCTGTTTTTGTGCGGATTCGATTCCCGGCGCAGCGCACAGGAAGCTCTCACACTTAACTGTCTAAAAAGTATGAAGGTTTTTTTTATCTATTTAATTTTTTCTCCTATTCGTCGTTCTATTTGTATCACAGAGCTATTCAATTTTTTCTTAACTTTTAGCTTTCCTGAAAATTTGGTACGTCTGGTTATTTCAAGCTCTCGGTAAAGTGACATCACAAACTTGAAAGTAAGATGTGTGTAAATGCCAAAGAAGCAAAAGGAACGTCAGCACAGCAGAAACCTGCAGTTTTAACTGTGCAGTTAAAGTCAAACTGTAAAGATTTAAATCGTCGTTAAAATCGTGCCGTGATAGCCCAGTGGATATGACCTCTGCCTCCGATTCCGGAGGGTGTGGGTTCGAATCCGGTCTGGGGCATGCACCTCCAACTTTTCAGTTGTGTGCATTTTAAGAAATTAAATATCACGTGTCTCAATCGGTGAAGGAAAACATCGTGAGGAAACCTGCATACCAGAGAATTACCTTAATTCTCTGCGTGTGTGAAGTCTGCCAATCCGCATTGGGCCAGCGTGGTGGACTATTGGCCTAACCCCTCTCATTCTGAGAGGAGACTCGAGCTCAGCAGTGAGCCGAATATGGGTTGATGACGATTCAGTAATGGTTTTGAATGAAATTTCGATTAGATTAGACTGTACAGTGAAAAATTAAAACTTAAGGTCTGTAGCATCTCATAAAGTGATACATGGGGCGGCTTGTGACATCGAAACCCGTTTACCATAAAATCATTGCTTAATAACTCAGACAGATGATCAAAATGACATGTACTATAATTACTTCTCGTAATATGTAAAACGCATAATAATATAAACTTATTCCTACAGGTCTTTTGGTGATGATTATTATTATTTACCACATGAGTGAACTGTACATGCGCAATGACATTACCATCCACGCCCTATTTTTTAATTTAATTTACACTTTTTACTATACTTTTGTTAAATATTTCACACCAATGAAGTAAATATTAATAATATTCCGTCCAACGCAAAATATAATTAGTATAAAGAATACCGTGCGCGTTATCACTACCACCTTTCAATTTAAAATAGCCATTCGATTAAAAAGTTCATCAACCCCATCGTTTTTTAATACACTGCACAAAATATTAATTTGATCAACAATGACGGTAGATGAAAATATTAATGAGGGTAGGACGGTACAAGTCGCGTTAGACTGCAAGCCTGTCATACGTCGTTGTGCACCATGTTTAACGTAATGGAAATTGCGAGACAAATTAATCCACTATGTGAAGAGATTCCTCAATCGAAAATGTTTGCAGGTGGAAGCTTGTGTACGTGTCAACGTGCTTTATAAGGCAGCAAAAGTTTCGAACAGTGTTACTTTAATATGAAACCCTGACTGGAAAGCCAGTGGTTTGTTTATAAATTCTCTTCAATTTCACTGATGAGTTTATTTTTGAACTCGCAGAGCCGACACTTTGTCATATGCGAACTTTTGCTTATTTATTTATTCATCAGCCTATTCTCACAGGTTAACCAGAGTGATTACAAGCAACGTACTGAAGACGATGAAACCGATTAAAAAAATCAAACTTCGCGCGTCTCCTTGACAATACAAACGAACTTTTTTCGTAATTTGTATTTCTAAATTTAACACTAACAACAATTACGTGAATTAATATAGTAATCAATTACCAATAAAAATACTTCATCTTATTTTTTTAGTTTTTGTAAAAAGTTTTTAAAATATTTTCAAATAAGAAACCATCTTTCTTGATTATTATTGAAAATTACTGATGCGACGGTTCGTGTCGTAGGTACTAACTCGAGAATGTATTACTTTTTGAGTTTCGTATTTGAAGCGACTACGACACCGTTGTGTTCCATCTGTATATTATTATTGATTAATCTGTGCCTATTCTTCACTACAGGCCATTTAGGAGATGGAAAATTGAGCTTAGAATCACCACCCTGCTTTGTGTAAGATGATGATGATGTATAATTACCATAATTAATATCGTGCTTCGAGGCAGGGACTTCTCTAATCCAGAAAGAGATTTGTTTTGAGAAATTTTAGGAAGGTTGAAATTATTTGAAGAAAATAAATAGTTGGATAGAAGCAGGCGTTATTTTGCGGAAGTTCATCATGATTATATCTAGTTATGGGTGTAAAAAAATGACAAACGGGAACTCACAAATATGTCCAAGCTTTTAAGTTAAGAAAGGTATCCCATGAAGTGTCACAAACATGTTTCACGCCAACTTATGTGAACCAGTCCTAACATAGAAGTCGCGCTATAGTAGGACGGAAGAGAAATCTAGAAAAACCGCCTGCAACCAACTTTTATGACATTTAATCTAACATCTTTCCTTTGCCATATTTCAAATTACGTGGAACGTATTTATATATCTGTTATATTAAGAACACAGTAAAGGGAATATAAAATTAATAGCAGGTAGTGCTTTTTTATGAACTAATACTCCGCGAATGCAAAGAACAGCTTTTCGCGGAAAAGTACAAGTATTTTTACTGGTAAATTGAATTTATTTTATTTGATGATTGATTTAAAAGATGCACTTTATTAGATAGTTCGCCGTAAGATACACCCACTTTAAATAAGACCAACCTGACTCCGCTTGGAATTATCTTTTAAATAATATGTATAAACAATATTTAATTTCAGCCGATGGAAGTCCACTGCTGAACATAGGCCTCTTGCATGGACCTCCAAGCACAACGGTCTCGAGCCGGCTGTCTGCAACTGCGATTTCCGGTGCTGGGTCGCCATTCCAGCACCTTGGGACCCCAACGTCCATCGGCTCTTCGAACTATGTGGCCTGCCCATTGCCAGTTCAGCTTTGAGCTATGTCAGTGACTTTGGTTCGTCTGCGGATCTCCTCATTTCTGATTCGATCACGCAGGGAAACTCCAGGCAAAGTTTACTCCATCGCCCTCTGAGTGACTTTGAGCCTTCTAATAAGGCCCATAGTTAGCGACCATGTCTGGGATCCGTAGGTCATCACTGGCAACACGCAATGTTCAAAGACTTTCGTCTTCAGGCACTGAATTTCGGACGAAAAGATGTCACGGGGTTACCAAGAACGCTGAATAATAATAATATAGTCTAGAATATTGTACCACTATTAAAATAATGTTAAAAGATATTTTATTTACAGGTTCCAGACAAACTTAACTTTAACAAACTCACAGCAACGTTGCTTTCTTTGTACATGGTATTGTATAATCGCGTAACATACACATAAAAATAAAGTCGAATTGAGACCTCCTTCTTTTTTTGAAGTCGATTAAAATATGTACTTATCTAGCTATGGAAAAGTACCTTAAACCTTATTAGATAAGAATTTTTCCTCGAGGCAGTGGCGCGCTTTCCGATAAATCTGATTAAAATGGTAGGATCTATCTATTCCCAGAATTACTATTTTTAATATTGAAGTCCAAATGCAAGAATTCGAGATATAAACTTTATATACATATATATGTTGATATGTTGATAAAAGTTCGAGATATAAAGTTTATTCACAGGAAAACGTTAGAGGTTTCAACCGACGAAAAACGGAGAGAAGGTTATCAATTCCACGTGTATTTTTTTATGTACGAACACGCATCCCTTTTTACGGAGTGGTCCGATTTTGATAACTTTTTTTATTGAAATGGATATACTTTGAATTTGATCCTTTATAAATTTGGAAACAATTCTAATCCTAATAAGACAACGGGGGGTAAGTGATTGTATACTTATTAACTATAGTAGCCACGTATAACTTTTTATATATAATAGGATAATATATATAGGATTTAGATAACTCTTTTTTTATTAGATGTTTGCCCCATATTAATTTGAATAAAAAGAAGTTAGGGTGAATTTCATACGAACTTAAAATTTGTCTTCAAAGTGATTAGAAGGCAGCATACGATGTTATATTTCGCTTTTAGGTTTATTTTTCTCTGCGTGTGTGAAATCTGCCAATCCGCATTGGGCCAGCGTGGTGGACTATCGGCCTAATCCCTATCAATTTGAGAGGAGACTTGAGCTCAGCAGTGTGCCGTTGATGGGTTGATAATGATGATGACTTAAGAACTACTGTGAATCTACTGTGTCTGACATTACGTTTTCAATATAAAATTATCGATGGTTCTATTCATACTTGCGCTCTCTGGCTGTTGCTTTCGTTTATACTGTGAAACCAATTAACATTAAAATATTAATTTAATCGTCCTAGTGAACCCTTTTATAAGAGTCACGTTTCTCCGCACGTTCCTTTTACTTGATTTTAATGAAAAGCGGATTACTTGAGTGCTGAACAGCGGAAGGTCAATTGTGAATTGGTTTTTATTTATTACTTTTCAAAGAATTTCTGATTGAAAAATAGTATTGCTCATATTTGGCTCACTGTTGAGCACAAATCTCCTCTCAGAGTGAGAGGGGTTAGGCTAATACATCACCTCGCTGGCCCAATGCGGATTGGCAGACTTAAGACGTAGAGAATTAAAAAAATTATCTGGTGCGCAGGTTCCATCACGATATTTTTCCTTTATAATTTGAGACACGTGATATTTAATTTCTTAAAATACATATAACTGAAAAATTGGAGGTGCATGTTCCGGATGGGATACAAACCCACGCCCGCCGAATCCAAGGCAGAGGTCATATCCAGTGGGCTATCACAAGGGGCACACCCTATATCATTAGAGAAGGGTGTAAATAAACAAAAAATAACTTGTAGTTTCATTAAAGCAAATAAAAAACAAGTTATTTTTAAAGTAAAGTAAAGGTTTAAGCAAATGAATTGATGAATTCATTTGAAACAGACTACCTATTAGACTGCCTGACCTTTTCCTTTAGGCTGTCAGTCCACCGAAGCCGAGCGAGGCAGCGGAGCCAAGAAACGGAGAAATATTAAGCAATAGGATTGCACAAAATCTCCTCTGCTTATAAGTGGACAGGGAATTACGAGCCAGTTTAACGGCCTCCGTAGCGCAGTGGTATGCGCGGTGGATTTACAAGACGAAAGTCCTGGGTTCGATCCCCGGCTGGACTGATTGAGGTCTTCTTAATTGGTCCAGGTCCGGCTGGTGGGAGGCTTCGGCCGTGGCTAGTTACCACCCTACCGAAAAGACGTACCGCCAAGCGATTTAGCGTTCCGGTACGACGTCGTGTAGAAACGGAAAGGGGTGTGGATTTTCATCCTCCTCCTAACAAGTTAATCCGCTTTCATCTTAGACCGCATCATCATTTATCATCAGGTGAGATTGTAGTCAAGGGCTAACTTTTAAATAATAAAAATAAAAAAAGACCGGTAAGCGGAGAGTATTTATTTAATATAGTCTGCAACTCCGCTCCGCACCCTCGCTCCACTTCGGTGGACAGACACAGTAGACAACTCCGCTCCGCATTAGTCCGTTTCTCCGCTCCGCACCCTCGCTCCACTTTGGTGGACAAGCCTTACAGTCTACTCGTGCGGAGGTGTGAATCTCGGTACAAATATTTATATTAACATTTTATTATTATTCTGATATTCAGAGCCACCATAACAACCGCTTCAAGGTCGGACTGAAAACGAAGAATCCTTGGATACTATCTCCACCTATTAATAACAATGATAATTGTATTATCTAAACAATAGTAATAGGATTTTTTTTTGAATAGCGGTATGGTAGGGATAAAGGTAGCGGTAGGGTAGGGTAGGGGTAGAGTAGGGCAGGGTAGGTAAACGAAGTGGCGGGCGTCTGCTAGTTACAATTATATATTAGCTAATACTCTGCAGACTCGCCTCAAGGGCATATAATTTTATATTGATAGTGTTATAATTATATATACTGTAAACTTTTTTATCGATATTTCTTAATACAGTAGTATCAACGATACGTGTTGTGTGTTTTGTTATGTCGTCGAATTAATTTCTTATACAAAATGAAATCTGTTTTTAAAGCACCGTCGCAAGTACGATCTTATTGTTGTAAGATGAGAATTTCAAAAGTTATGGCTTTAGAATTTCTGTTAATAAAAAAAATTAATAAAATTATATGTAATTATATTCTATGGATAAAGATGTGAGTCATGTGTGCTAATAAAAGATTATTTTGTTATAAATAATAACTTACCTCGCTGTGAGACGGGTTTCTAACGCTTACTAAAATCTGACTCGGAGTTCGGACAGCATATTCCACATATCTGCATGCAATTATAATTCCTCCATACTTCTGATCACAATATGGTGTTTTTTATTATTTGTAAAATAAAGAATTGCTAGTTTATAGTGGATTATCCTACTAAAATTAGGCGAAAGTTTGTATGTTTGTATGTTGATGTTTGTTACTCTTTAACGCCGACTAAACGGATTTGGCTGAAATTTGGGATGGAAATAGATTTTCTCTGGATTAACAGATTTTTATCTCGGAAAAATTCATTATTCCCAAGAGATTTGTGAAAATCTAAACCCCACGCGGTTGGAGTCGCGAGTCGCGGACGGGCCAGATAATTTATATTAGGAAAAACATTGTTTTTTGGTAGTGATCGTATGATGTACAGATACAGGGTGATTGAGCAGTTGGGTACATAGTTAGGTGCAGCTATGGACAATGAGGTCCAGGGTTCGAATCGCGTGTCAGGCCACCAAAAAAAAATACGTTATTGGAATTTTCTTTCAAGAAAAATCTTAATAGCAGTCAGGAGTTGGGAAGTTGGCGGTGGTGATACACCCTCGTGCCTCGGAGATCGTATGATCTTTCACCGGTCGTGTCGTTCTGACGTCCCATCGGACTATGACAGTGACGGATAAGAGAGTGCACCTGTGATGGCACATGCACTTGTGCACTTTAATGTCTCCTGCGTACATGGTTAATCTCACCATGAGGTTGGCCGCCGTAGACGATAAAAAAAAAAACAATTCGGTCCGGAGCACATTATAACTATTAGACAAGTAGGTATCTGTTTGTTTTATAAGCATCGCTCAACAACTACTAAGCACGAGTATTATCGTTTGAGCGCGGTTTCCGAGATTACATCAAGCGGGCGTTGTGAGTCCACAAAATATGGATGATGAAGCGAGCTCTATCAATAAAACAGAGGAATAAATACGAAATTGGTTCATTTCAAATCCCGTCAGGAATTATTTCGACACGTACTGTTAATGTTGTGGCTAACATAAAATATCGAATTATGGTAAGCTAGCACACGCCACACGGTTTTACTCGCGTAGTTCTCTTTTACATGGGAATCATTATCATCATCACAACCCTTGTCTTATTGTCTTTTAAATGTTTGCCATTTGTAGGTATGTTTTGTGATGCCCTATTTTTCATTTGTGTAATTGGTGTATAGTGTTTTTGTTTACATATTTATTAACCCCTTTGCATGGAACTTTAAGTCTTTACTAACCTTTAATATGTTTTCTGTCAAAAATAAATAAAACCCATATTTGGCTCACTGTTGGGCACGAGTCTCCTTCTAGAGTGAGAGGGGTTAGACTAGTTGTCCACAACGCTGACCCAAAGCGGATGCACACTTCACACACGTAGAGAATTCAGAAAATATTTCTCTGGAATGCAGGTTTCCGCACGATGTTTTTTCTTCACCGTTTGAGACCCGCGATATTTAATTTCTTAAAATGCACACAACTGATTCACAGCCACGGATTCGAACCTACGCCCTCCGAATCGAAGGCAGAGGTCATAATTATCTACTGGGCTATACGGTGGGAATACGGGGATAAAAATTCAGCGTATGCTACTCAGTAACTATGTAGCTTTCTAATGATGAAAGAATTTCTTAAGTAAATCGATTACGAAGTCTTTAATTGAAATCGTACAACAACAAACAAAAAATCTGACCGGCTCAAATTATTAGCGTAGTTTGCATGTTTTAAAAAAATATATTACATTTACTATTTATATTAATTTTTACACTAAAAATAAATAAAACTCTCCCAATGAATCAGGTATTTACAAATATGTAAGAGTTTTGTGTAAACGTGCATAAGGATGCCTTACATATGTTATTTATATACAAACTCGATGTCTTTGAGGAAAATAAACAAACGTGTGAGTGGTATCAAAAGTCGTCGTAGTGCAGGTTCAAAAGAATATCTCTACCTTCTTTGGAAGGAAATAATATATTTAAAATTATTCTTTATTGATTGATGTTTCAAAATTGTTGAACTAACCCAACCTTTTTTTTATTCTTTATAAGTTAGCCCTTGATTACTATCACACCTGATGGCAAGTGATGATGATGGTGAAGGGTAGGGGTAGGGTAGGGGTACGGTAGAGGTAGGGTAGGGGTAGGGTAGGGATATTGCAGGGTTAGGGTAGGGTAGGGTAGGGGTAGCGTAGGGGTAGGGTAGAGGTAGGGTAGAAGTATGCTAAAGGTAGGGTAGGGGTAGGGTAGGGGTGGGGCAGTGGTAGGGCAGGGTTAGGGCAGGGGAAAGGCAGGGGTTTCTTAAAGTACTGAACGTCAAACTAATTGTTAACTAATTTCCATCAAACGCTCCGTTTGTAAAGGATTATCCAATATGGCGGATAGCATTTTGGCTCGTATTCTCAATAAATATTTAAAAATAAAATTTTTATGTATTCATGTCGCTCGCATTAAATATAATATTTTTTTTAGTAAAAGCCTATTAAACTTTGAATCAATGCTTTGTGTTTAACCGAAATATATGATATAGGTCGTTGAAAATGCATTACACGTTAGGTTTAAGTAACTGGATATTTATCATTAATTGGAAGCTTTGTAACAGACATATAATTTGTTCGCAACTGCCGCGTTGGGACATTGGTTGACTAGTTATCGATCATGACTTGTGTTCTAAGAGTCTCAAGTCTTTTAGCTCTTTCTTTAGGACTTGAAGGTTAAAAGATCAAATAGCTGCTTATCCTCGAGTCAATTCTATTTAAGAGTTCAGTTTTCAGAACTTCGGAGAAAATTAATAAACAAGGTAGCGGACGAGTATCCTTAATGCACTCCTACAATATGGGTATCAAATGAAAGACTTGCTGAGTATAATTCAAATAATAATGTGACGTACTCTTAATACAATATGGTAGCCTTATTAACATGGTGGACTTAGTTCATTTTTATTTTAATCGTTTACGGTTGAAAGTACCCTGCCCCTACCTTGCCCCATCCTATCCCCCTACCCCCTACCCCACCTACTGATACCCTAGCCCCACCCAGTAATGCGTACTGTACCACTGACCTGCTCCCACCCTCCCCCCACCCTAAACTGCCCCATCCTACCCCCTCATGCACACCCTACCCCATCCAACCCCCCCCTACCCCCACCCTATCCCCACCTACCTCCACCCTGCCCCCACCTACCCCCACTCTACCTAGCTACCACCATAACTCACCCCCAACCACCCTATCCCCACCCAACCCAACCCTGCACACCTCCTCCCTACCGCCCCCCCACCGCCTCCCTAAACCGCCCCCCCCCCCACCGCCCCCCAACCCCCACCCTACCCCCACTCTACCCTACTACCACTATAACCCACCCTACCCCCAGCCTAACCCCCACCTAGGGGGGGTTTAGGCTGGGGGTCCATAATAAATAAAATAAAACAAATCCATAATAAATAAGAATTGCCCTGTTGATCCAGTGGTTAGCCTATGTGACCACGAGGTCCTGAGTTTGAGCCCTGAGTTGGGCTATAAAATATTGAACTATTCTATTATATAACTTCCAAAAATGTTCAGTGCAAATTCTCAGATCGGAGCTGGTATGTTTGTGATGGGACATCCGGTCCCGGGCATTATCATAGTATCGGGTAGGATAACGTACAAAGAGTCAAAACAACATCACCCTAGCACTAGGCCCACCAACCCCCAAAGAGCTTCGTAGTGGGTGTAAGCTCCATAACCCCTGTTCAATAAGAAGGGAGGCCTGACCCTACAGGTCCTTTAAAATAGGCTGATAAATAATGATATAATAAAATTACCATGAATTGGGCAAACAAGAAAGACACGTATAAAACAATTTAAGATGTCCGGCAGTTTGTTCACCACAATCTCAAAATTTTCTAAATTAAACTCAAGGTCTCACAAGAACACTCACAAGCACAATATTTAGCTCAGCTTGGTAGGTTACGGACATTTATTTTCACATAAGATATTACAAAATAAGGTTGCTTCAACAAAAACAGAGCACGTATCCTACGCAAACGAAGTCGCGGGCGTACAATAGTATAACATTGGTAAAAACAAAGTTAAAGTAACACCATCGCAAAATACGAAACAGTTTATGTATGAAAATTTTTATTTGAACTCTATGAACATTCCTCCTTTACGTGAACAAAATTGTAAAGCTCAGTCCAAAAAAAATGATACAAAAACTTTTTTTTATCTAATTGTTTTTAAACTCCCCGGCAACGGAATGCGAGAACAGTTCGGCATACAGTTTGTATACAATGACAGTAACTTTTACAAAGACCGGGACAAAAGTCGC
Organism: Bicyclus anynana; assembly: GCF_947172395.1. Taxonomy (NCBI): domain Eukaryota; kingdom Metazoa; phylum Arthropoda; class Insecta; order Lepidoptera; family Nymphalidae; genus Bicyclus; species Bicyclus anynana. The sequence continues at coordinate 18,295,635 of NC_069110.1, read as the reverse complement.
ACAGAAGTTTGGAAGTTACTTACCTCTCTCGTGAATGTCGGCTGCGATGGCAGACGCCAACAGAAACAGGGCACCCACAAACATTGTCACACAGTCACTTTTAACGGCACATACTAGTTTGTATTTAACGGCACAATCGCAGCTTCGAGCGCATTGGAAGACCGGAGCGCAATGGCACGTCAGAGTCACCGGCAAGCGATACTCGATTTGAAGAGAGGCTAGCGAAAAGCGCGTACGCTCTGCGCTGGACGGCCATAGACTATTAACATTACGCAGATGCCACGTTTCGTGTCACGTTGTGGAGAAGTTAGTTTATACCTACACAGTTGGAACATCGAACATAATTAGAAATGTAATTAGAGGTATATATTAAAATAAAATATGATTATCAATTTTTATTTTTATTTACAGTTACGTAAATTATAATCAATATTTAAATTTAAAAAAAATATTAGGTACATACTATTAGAATACTCGATACATGTAAATAAAAAGTGTCTGAATGTGATTTTAAAATACCCGTTTTCTCAAGTTTTTCTTAGATTTCTTTGATTTTCAACACCATAAAGAAGACAAACATTTTTTTTTTAATTTTTACCTGTCTGTCATACTGTTTGTCCTCACTTACTCTTACTTGTTTACTCAAATACTATATATACTATTGTTAAAATGATTTTTTTATACATTTATTTAGGTATAAGCTAATGCTAATTAGTCAAAAAAGGTAGTTTTAATTTTAATAAAATATCTGATTTATAGCATTTTATATAAACAAAAAAATATGTATATTATTTATACAAAATTCTCACTCTAAAGGGCCAGAGACAGATCGTTCGGATCGTGGGTGGATTCTTAACACAACCTGTACAACTATTTGGAAAGAACGCGGTTACGTAGATCACATTAAAAAATATAATATATAAACTCTATAAATCCTAGTACTACAGTAATCTTATATTACGATACGAGTTACTACTTATTAGTTAAATTACTTTTTCCTAAATTATATTTAGTATTCGTAAAAAAACGTAAAACTATTTAAATTCATATTTAATTAAGAGAAAAAGAATTCATATGTCACTACAACTGCTGACTCTAAATATTAAATTATTTTAATATAATTGATTAATATAAGTTTATTTCAAAATGCTGTCTCTACAATCAACGTCAACTGCATTTTCATGTTTCCTCTTTATATATTTTTCCAACGTCAGTTATCCGAGACGTAATTACTTGCATTTTCGTAATTTGTGCAAAGCAAAACGTAGCTCTACCCACAAAAACAGCAAAACAAAGTTTAAAAATTTAGACTATTCAATATATATTTCATACATAGTCTTACATTACGATACGAGAATCGTAATGTAAGACTATGTATTAGTTATATTGTAATACATTAACAATTTATTACATTTTGGGTTATTTTGGAGATAAGCATGTACAAACTCTTTGTCACTCTATGTTTGTTCACTAAAGTTTAAAAGAAGGTGTAAGTATTTATTTCTTTTTGACATGCTGGTTCAATACTCGGAAGTTTCGTTTGGAACATCCGACTGACAAAATGTTCAAAAGATTCTCTTAGATCTAAGCAAGTAAGCAATGCATTTAATGTATCACTAAAATACTTTTAACCTAAACATGTACCTTTAAATTTGCTTCCATAGTAGGAGACAATTGAAAATACTTGTGAGAACAAGACACCTGTACACTGTTTATGTTTGTTTTTGTTGTGTTCTATGTTCTATCTATGCACTTACAAAATTAAATTATACTATTCGTCATTTTCGTATCTATATGACATAGACGTTAAAAATATTCATTTGCATCCTAGAATCTTAGGACCTCAACGTCCATCGACTCTTCAATGACCTTGATATGATCCTTGATTGTCTTTAGTGACTCATTAAGTTTGAGTTGGTAAGCTTTTTTTTTATTCCTTAGATACAAGTCAGCCCTGGACTACAATCTCACCTGATGGTAAGTGATGATGCAATCAAAGATAGAAGCGGGCTAACTGGTTAGGAGGAGAATGAAAATCCATACATTTTTCGGTTTCTACACGGCATCGTACCGCAAACTAGGGTAACTAGCCACGGGTAAGTTTGGTTTTTAAACCAATTTTTTTCATTTTTAATGGGATACTCCAAGTATAGGCAATACTTAGATTATCTCTTCCATTCTCGCCCCATATGCTAGTCTATAGCTAAATAAATATTTACGTTGATACAGTGTAGTGACACATCGCGTGTTCTACAGAAGACCGATCCACCAATTGAGAGAGCAATACGTATGTACGTACTCACTTTAAATACATAGTTGTGTCCATATCTCATGGCTACGATCAAACCCAGTTTACTAGATAAATATACAGGTAAATTCTTTAATGCATATATGATATCTATAACTGTAAAATAACACAATATTTCATACAAATAATTTTAGATATTCAAATAAAAATTATAGTGTAAAATGTTCGGTTTTAATTATAATTATTATTGTATTGTCCGTGACAGTATAGTATATAATATGGATGTAACAAAAGTGGCAGATTTAATTAAGCCTACTCAATTAAAAATAACAAATATAAGGCTTGCATTAAGTTTAAAAAGTTATAGATACACTATTACACAATGTAGAGTTTAAAAATATTTAACCTTTATTTAGCGTGCATTTACACATTTTCATAACTTTATTTCAATTTACAAAACTAAATAACCTCTGTGGATTTTGCGTACAAGCAGTAATTTCTACAAACTGAGATAAAATATATTTTTACATTATGAAAATGTTCGTCTCTGTAATTCTTTTTGGCCTGATAGTGTGAGCTAATCTGACATATGGTCTAGGTCAGGTTTATGAAAAAGTTATTGGGTTTTTTAAGAATTGTAGGTTAAGAATTTTTAATGTTGCGATATGGTATTCGAAGTGATTACTCATACAACAACCGTACTAATTAATTTATTTTATACATATGATTACTGTATAAATTTCATTTTCTTTTTTATTCAAAGATTAATTCTAAGAACTTCAGGCTACGATATTCGGCAGCTGTTTGGTTAACTAATAGCATGCTAACAGTGACACATCTATATCTTTATTCTATGCAAGTATAGTAGCGGTTTTCTGAGGCTGCATCGTGGATCGACGCTCGCGCAGGTAAACCTTCGGGCGCGGTGATTGGCCGCGAGGGGTGAGCGAGGGTGGAGGGGGGACAGAGAGGGGAGCGGGGGATTATATGCACTTGTCGGAGCCGGGATGAAAGGCATTCTTTCTATAGATATAGAAAAATCCAAGATATTATAAAAAAATAATAATTGGAAAATATTGAAACTACTCGTAACTTCAAATAGTGAGGAATACAAATGTAAAGTAAAAAATGCCAACTATTTTTTGAGATCGGTGTGCACATTTTAAAATAATTTTGTAACTTGGTAGTTATTAACTGACAATGATGAAATAGTCGGCATGTCTACGTTAGATTTTTTATTTCTCCTCTGTTTTGGAGTCAGTTTAATTTTATTATTTATTTCTTTTAACTCTATATATCTATCAAAACCTTCTTAATAGATTTTGATGAAACTTACGCTGTTTCCTTGTTGGAGTTGGATTATCTTGTCGTCCAAACAATAAACACTTTAAATACTAATTATAATCTTATCTTATCTTAAAGTCATGCGCGGACAAACATACAGAAATACAAATATACATTCAGATGTTATGAAAATTGGCGCACATGTTTAGAAATTAGTAAGAATTACACTGTTGAATAATATACACATACGGGGTAGTTGTAAAACATACGGGTCAAATTGATAACCTCCTTTTTTCGAAGACAGTTAAAATTATTTTTGGCGAAGTCTCATGCTCCTAACATGTATCGATAACAAGGTCATCAGAAATTGATATTAGCTAGCTATTTTTTTGCTGTTATAAATAATCTAAACTTATATTATAAAGAGGTATATTGTCATTGTTTATTTGTTATGAAACTACTGGAAGAATTTTAATATTTTTTTTTTACTAATAGAAAGCAATACCAGCGAGTACATACGCTACATTATGTCTCCGTATACTCAAGGGAACAGGAACTACATGATTGAAACCGCGGGGCATCCCCTTGTACTTTTTGAACATTAAAGTGAAGAAAAACTGTAATAGGTTGTCTAATTGACCATTATTATCAATTAACTGATTTAGTTTGTTAATTTATTTTTACTGTTGTTCAAATAATGATTATATGTAAAGAAAGAATTAAGTTAATTTTCAATGATTTATTAATTCCAAGCAAAGACAAACTTATCTAAAAATATAAAATCATAAAACTTGAGAATGGCTAGTGTTTTATATTTTTAGATAAATGATAAAAAGTAACCTGATTTTGTTTTATATTCATAGAATTTAATTTATTTATATTAGATTAAAATATATATTAGTTAAAATTTAAGAGCAAATTGATGTTTGGTATAACAATAAATATCTGTTTCTGAGTTTCTTCTCACTGACTCATCTTTGGACCATCAGAGATTAATTTTATAATTCTACGATTCTGCTAATCGCTTTAACTTTAAAATAAGAATAAAACATATATTATCTTGTTTTTTTTAACCCTTTTTAGCCAACAGGCCGGTAGGCATAGTGGGCATGGTCCAGCCTTCTGCTTCTATGGCCATGGGTTCGATGTCGACTGTTTATTATATACCACATGTGCGCACAAACTGTGGACACAAGTGAAAAAAAGTTAAATATTGAAAAATATAAACACAAAACATGAGTATTTAGACACCACTTTAAAACACTTATTTTCCATGCATCTTTAACTATCAAAATATTGAATAAAACAATTAAAATATTTAATAAACTTACGGATGTTCGATATTTAAATAACCTCTGTTTGTATAATTTATATGATTTAAGTCAAACTTGTTTTCATCAACAGCCTGTTTTCGTCCACTGTTGGACATAGGCCTTTCCGAGAGCGCACCACTAAAGAATGATTTACAAGTTTCTATATTGTCAATGTCAAAACAATGCTCCATGTCTCCTCTAACATTCTCCAGTCTAAAATATACCTTATACTAGCGGACTCCCGCGACTTCGTCCGCGTGAACTTCAATGTAAACTTTGAACCCCTATTTCACCTCTTTATGGTTTGAATTTTAAAAATTCTTGAATCGCATTATACTTTGTATTTTTTTATGAGTTATGAACAAATATTTAAAACTGTAACTCTAAAATTGAAGGATTTTCCCTACAAACTTTCAACCCCAATTTGGCCCCTTTCTATTTTTAATATATAGGGTCAAAAAGCACCCAATGTTTTGCTCCAAGGTCCCATTGACCATGATACCAAAATTCATCTTGATCGGTTCAGCCGTTTAGCCATCAGCACTCTGGGGCTATGATGACCGAGATGGGGTGCGTCCTGTGCGCAGACCAGATAAATATATTTATTTTATATTCATCAGCTATCTTAGTAGGTACCCAAAATACAAGTTACGCTCACTTTGGCGCTAGGTATTATATCGTTTTTAGTTCTTAGTTAGTTTGTGAGAAGTTAGCTAAGGGCTAAGGGCTCACAAACTCACTTCTAACTTCTAACAATCTCGCCTGATGGTAAATGCTGATGCAATCTAAGATGGAAGTGGGCTTGTTAGGAGGAGGATGAAAATCCACACCCCTTTCGATTTCTACACGACATCGTACCGGAACGCTGAATCATTTGGTGGTACGTCTTTGGAGGTAGGATGTAACTAGCCACGTTTAACGTCTTCCACCAGCCAAGCCAGTACTTAATTATAATTAGGTTCTTTTGTTGCGCAATAATATGGCTTAAACAAATAAAATAAATTAATTAATCAATTAATATAAACGAACGAAGTAGTTTATTCTGCTAAAATAAAAACTAATATTGTATTCACTAAAATGTGTTATTTTAGGTAAATTATATGAATCTAGTTTTTCCATACTATCAAATTCGAGAGTATCGCATAACAAAATAAATCTATTGCTATTGAAGAAAATTACTGGAACATGTGTATAGGCAGGTAGTACGGTCTACTGAATCCCGAATTTTCCTATAAGTATTTGCGAATTTTTCCATAAGCTTTTATATATTTTTTCTTCCAAGGTTTAGGAGGATATTCTTCGATTATAATATTAAATATTGGTAAACACCTTAACCATTTCGAATTCATATATTTTTATATTCATATTCATAATCACAAGAATTCTATCGAATAATATACGCTTCATATAGCTCGTCAGTGATATGAATCGGACAATTCGAGCTTTCGGGATGCAGAAACAAATTCTGTTTTTTTCCGACGCCGTAGGGCTTTTCGAAGCCTGAAACTGATGTTGCTAGGTACTTTGTTGATGTGTTAGAGTACTAGCGGACGCCCGCGACTTCGTCCGCGTGGAAATCAATGTAAACATTCAACCCCTATTTTACCACTTTAAGGGTTGAATTTAAAAAATTCTTGAATCACATTATATTTTGGTTTCCTTTTTAATATTTGTGAATTAATTTTAAAAAGTGTAACTCTAAACATGAAGGACTAACCACGCAAACTTTTAACCCCTATTTCACTCCCTTTTATTTTTATATTTTAGTATAAAAAGTACCGTATGTTTTACTCCAAGGTAATATTTTACATTATACCAAAATTCATCTTGATCGGTTTTGCCGCTTAGCCGTAAAATGGTAACAGAGAGACAGACAGACTTACTTTCACATTTATAATAATACTAGTGGACGCCGGCGACTTCGTCCGCATGAAACTCGATGTAAACTTTCAACTACCCCTACCCTACCACTACCCTAACCTACCCCTATCCTATCCCCACCCTACCCCTACCCTACTCCTACCTTACTCCTACCCTACTATATAATAAAATATCAAATTGTCATCCATACGTCAAACACATAGCTTTCATTTGCGTTTTGCGTTTCATGTCAAGCCACACGGGACTGCTGTCGAACGGGATAAAAAGTATCCTATGTCCTTCTCCTGGCTCTAAACTACCTCCCTGCCAATTTTCAGCTAAATCGGTTCAACCGTTCTTGAGTTATAAGTGGAGTAACTAACACGACTTTCTTTTATATATATAGAAGTATAGAAGTATGGATTAGGTAAAAGTATAGATTACATACAAATTTTGTGATTTGTTTCAATAAAAGTCAAATTCAAAGTCAATTTTCGTTTACTCAGTGAGGATATATACACGTATATGTTAGTAGGTATACATTCGTTAATTTGTTATTTATGGTGATAAGTAAGATTTTAATGGTAGTAGGCATCAGCCGGTGGCAAGTTACCACTCTTAAATTAAATTTAAAGTTTTCGACCAATTATTATCACCATTATCTAATAATATTATTATTCCCACGTTTCAAAAGTGCTTGTAAACTAAGCCTAATTGAAATCTTTTTTTTTTATTGAAATGAACAGGGATAACAAAATAATCGGTATCGCTTAAGTAGTATATCAATGGTGCACTTCATTCACAGTCTACGTCTTTTGGATTCACTTAAATATCCTAGGGTCTGGAATAAAAACAAGAGTATATTATGTTCATTAAGATATGTTTGCATCTTAGATTATTTATTACCCTATCCCCTGTAGAGGCTTTTTTTATAAACATACTAGTGGACGCCCGCGACTTCCTCCAAGAAAATTCAGTTTTTTACAACTACCGCGGGAATCATGGATTTTAATCAAAAATAGCGTATACGTTGCTCCATAATCCTTCATCTTAATTAGTTGTTTGCGACATTTTAATTTTGATATGCTCTAAACATTATTAGATCATGAATGGCGAAAGATACATCGACGAGTGCAAAATAGCAGAATCATACCCCCGAACACAACAATGTTGCTTGCCGGCTGAAATAATCACGAGGGTACCTCCTGTACCTCCTGACGTCTTCAGCACAATTAGCTATGTATTATAGAAATGGTAAAAAGGAGATTTAATCAAACAACAGATAAAACAACACACCTACGTTGAATTTATTGTTGGAATACTTATCGACAAACCGATTTTCAATTTTTCCAAAGGAAAATTAGCTCAAACAACAACAGGATTTTATCTTTTAAAGAGCTTATAGTAGGGGAGCCGAAGAGGGGATTTTTGTAGTTACTCGAGCGCGGCAGATAAACATAAGAGACTATACCTTGCACGTTGTTGAGTACCTCCACCAAGTAAGAGCCCTTAATATTGGTGGGTACGTTTAGGTCAACCAAAAAAAAAACTAACTTCAGAAATACTCAACCTGAACGTCAGATAAGGATATAGTAGATAGTTAATTACTAAAAGGCAAGCATTTCGAAAATCTAACGATAATGGTGGTGGTAATAAAAAGTATAAAATATAGTTATAGCGTTTTATACTTTTTTCATTAAACATTTTAAAGCGCTACAATGTTATGAAGGTCTAGAGTCGATCTGATGATGGAGTCGCAACTCACACGAGGGCACTCTTTAACGGTTTACAGAAGTTACCTTGTGTTCGGACTTGATTAATTTGTGTCGACAAGAACTTTCCACCTAGATGGGTTGTGACTGTCATTAGGGGTCTGGTGATGCAGACGAGGGACAATTTAAGGAACTCCTGAACAGTTTATAGTAGCTACCTTGTGTTTGGGTTTGATGAATTTTGTTAAAAGCTGATAATTTGCATTAAATTATTTAAAACAGACAGATCAATTTATAAGCATGAGTAATTTGATTTTATGGCATATCAATTATACTGACGTGAATTTACATTATAGTCCAAGATCCCGCATTACATAGCTATTTGCGTTTTGATTCAGTTTTATTGAGTGTGTGAGATATTGATTTTTTTTCCTTCTGAAATATTCTCACTGAAACATTCACAGCACCCGTCATGCTTCTAAAACATCCATTTTTTATTGTTTAACCAAGATTCACCCTAATTCTTGGTTAAACAATAAAAATCCACCAACTTCCAGACTCTGGATTGATACTAAGAATTTTTCGTCCTAGAGCCTATATAAGAACCTATTTTAAGTCAGTTGTATCAGATATTCGTATCCATTTATACAAAATAGCTTGAAAAATACGCACGACCACTCCCGAGTTCTCGACAACGTATAGTATCGCACGAAGTCGAGAAGAAGTGTGAGTGTGGATGTATTCGGATTCGCGCGCCGTAAACGAGACGCGAACCTTTTGCCGTGGGAGAAAATGCCGACACCGATCGGGGAACGGTGTGAAGCGTGAACCTGAACGCCGCAAACGCCTGTACTTCTTTGAGTACAGAAACTAGTGGAGCTGTCAGGTTACTTTGTCTAAACATATCATACCTTCTTCAGTATCGTTGACATTTTTTAAATTTTTTAGGATCGACGGTAGAGGATTTAAACATAAAACAAAATTATTCTGTTTGTTACATATTCTTTACACAATTTAAGAACAATACCAACTTTAAAATTAATGTATGATTAAATGATCTAACATGGGCGATGGAACGAGCTATGCTTAGAGTTTCTCTGCGTGATCGAATCAGAAATGAGGAGATGCGCAGACGAAGTAAAGTCACTAACATAGCTCAGCTAATCACAAAAGTGAAGTAGCAATGGGCAAGCCACATAGTTCAAGGAGCTGATTAGGGTCCCAAGGTATGGAAAGGCTGAAATGGCGACCTCGCTCCGGAAAGCGCAGTGTTGGTTGACCCCTTACTTGGTGGACCGAGGATATCAAGCGGGTTGCAGGGAGCCGCTGGATGGTGGCGGTCCGATACTGTTGTACTTGGAAATTCTTGCAAGAGCCCTTTGTCCATCGGCTGATGATAATGATGATAATGATGATAATGATGATAATGATGATGATGATCATCGATAGAGATCAGGGTCAAACTTACGTTAGTCGCTAGTTTAGTTTTACATATTAAAGTAGCATACACGCATTTATATAGACATGACAAGTCCATGGGGTCCCTTAGTCATTGCTCTACACTCACAGCCGCGAACGCTGTTAGTGTAAGGTGCGTAAGACAGATTCGCGCTTGTTGGGACGTAAATTACGCCTGATAGAAAGCAGTAATGCGGTATTAATTGGCGCTTACCTAGAAGATGCGAATAGGCATCTTCTAGGCAAGCGCGAAAGAGTTAAAATTTGTAGGTAGCAGCATTGAAATACGGAGTTTTGTATCAAATAGAAACCCACATAATTATATTATAGTGCATATTTTTGTAAAAAATATTACTAAGCGTAGGTAGCTAAAGATGTTTTCTTAGTGCTTTGCAAGTAACTTAAAGTAAATAAATAAATAAACACAAAGTCCGGCCGGAAGGCTATTCTAATTTTTTTCTGTGCGAATTAGAAAAGTGGACGATAATCGTTAAGTATAAGTGTAAGTAGCCGCGACCTCTTGTTCTGTATAAAGGGGCAAAAGTAACAAGTTCGTATAGTTCCTACTCATACTCTCCAATGAATCCGATAAAAAACCCCTTAGAAAACAGCATTGTGACGGTGCTGCAAAGTTTTCTATTACGTCTGAGTCAACGGTTGATCATCAATGATCCTTCTACCGCGGCTATCTATCGAGTCTAGTGCATCAAGCGGACTTATTATTATATACCTATATACATTAAGGAGAAGTCACTTCATTGGCGAATACACATAGCAATTTCGGGTGAAATAATGATAATGTGGACTCCCGCACTAAGAGTGATTTGATCGCCAAAGGCGCTTTTTGTCATACTATTGTCGAGTATGTATATTACGGGATACTATAGTATTAGTGTATTGTATCGTTTTCTGTGTCTATATGTAGGTACTTACTAATTTAATAGACTTAGCCATTTAAAGGGTTTGTCGGTTTAAGTACGATGGATCTTAATCAGCTAGGTGGAGATGAAAAATGATTATGTATTAAACAAGATTGGATTATTTTTGGATTTTATGGTAGGAAGTATGGGCCTATAGTATCGGAAACGCGAAATTTTCAACCATCAACCCATGTTCGTCTCACTGCTGAGCTTGAATCTTCTCTCAGAATGAGAGGGGTTAGAATGCACACAACTGAAAAATTGGAGGTGCATGCCTCGGACACGAACGAAAGATTCGAACCCACACCCTCCCGAATCGGAAGCAGAGGTCATATCCACTGGGCTGTCACGGCTCTCTATCTATCGCTATTTATTTGATATCTCGATTGTTAAAAAGGCAATTATAACGTATATTACATAATTTGTTTTTGTCTCTAAGAAGAAAATCGTAAACAACTGGTGTTTTACGTAATAAAAATAAAATATTTAAATAGTAAATTATTCGAACAACAATTTGATATTAATTAAAAAAAAAAAATATTTTGCTGCGTAGGTATGAAAAACTTTAGTGAGGTGTCAGAAAGGTTTATAGTTTTTTTTTATATTATTTCTTCTGAGATTTTAAAAACTTGATTCTTGTATATACCTACTCGTATCAAACAAGTTAAACATTTATCATTTTATAAAAAATATATAATCAGATTTTGTTTACTTTGAAGGAGTCTCAAGAGCCTTATTCCAAGAGTACGAGATGTAAATAAACAATTTAAGGTAAGCCCCTTAAATTGTTTATTTAATTACATACTTATACACACACACACATGAACTATTGCCTTTTTGTGTTTGTTATGTTTTATATTGTCTTGATTTTTTTCAACTGCTATGCCGAGCGTTTTTATCACTTTTAAAAAGTCGACAGAAAGAGAAAGATATCAATGCGACGCGTATATTCTTTATGTATGAACACGCATCGCAACATTTTACTGAGTGGTCCGATTTTGATAAATTTTTTTTATAAAAGCCTACTTCGAAGTTGGTCCCAAATAAATTAGAAAAAACGCTCTGCTAAGTTGCAGTCATTTTGCAGAGATAAAATAAATAAATAAATAAAAATCGTTTATTTCACTTTCTAAATTTACATAAGTTAGTGCGAGTTTGGAACCTTCTTTTAGTAGTAGTAAAACTACCTCTGTATTAGAAGGCTCCGCTCTTCCATAGCTAGTACAGAAATATCAGATTCTAAATGAACATAACAAAATTATTATAATAGGTTGTTTCGCACGCTTGTGTGTGTGGGTGTGTGTTTTTCAGGGATAGAGATTTCCATTTAGTATAACTTTTGACATTCATTTCTTATTTTATAATAGTCTTATTAAAAGGTTCACTTCAGATACTCTTTATAGTAGAGGAGATATATGGAACTTAAGACACGTAAATGCTACTCCAATGAAGGTTGACGATTAATAAAAACCGGCGCGGACGGCTTAGCTTTTTTTTTCAGATTATGTAAGTGCCGTAGGCTCCTTAATGGGACCTGAGCGGCATGCCATGGGGTTACCACGAGCGCAGAAGCATCGCTTTATGGGACCCAAAGGGTAAAGCAAACAAGATGGGCGGAAGAGACTCCCTAAGAGCGTCTCTGAGACTCGTACCTCGGCTTTCGGGCGTTCTGGAAGGGTGTTTTGGCCTGAGCACCCTCGTGATCGTGATTTAGAAAACCCACGTCCATTTGACGTCAGATATCGGGGACCAGTTTTCACCGGCGATAAAGCTGTGTAGCTCGCGTTCGTGTTACCTGGGAAGAGTAATTTATTTTATTTTATTTATTTATTTTATTTTATTTATTCGGAAGCCAACGTTGTATACAAAAAACTTATGACTAATTAAACATAACATGCATTAAAAAGTAATATGCTACATTGTACACCCCACTTACAGGCTAACTCAACATGCGTTTATTTTAATACAATTCTTAATTTACCATTAAAAAAAAAAGAAACAAAAACTAAATCTACCTACCACTACAATAATAATGGGAATTAACAATAAGAAATTACATTTAATACAAAAACAGAATGCATTTAAAGTACATTATTCAGCGACATATGTTTTTTAACTTTACTTTTAAAAGAATTAGAACCGCTATTGAAAATATTGAAAATATTAATATAAGAGTCATTGTCACGACTGTAAAAGGCGTTTTTCGGGCGTCTAGATCTGCAATCGACGTTGAAATCTGGAGTGCAATTATTGTAAGCCTCAACCAGTACGTTGGTTGGTTACTGGGAATTCGTTAGACAACTAAAATACCCCGAACTGAGTAGGTATTACTACGTGTATATGTATCAGCAATATGAATTCTCAGAATAGGATAATCTGGTTATGAATTAACCACTATTTATTTGCTTATTATCGAAGGAAATATAAGAGCTTGGCCAAATGTTAGGAATTCACACTAAATGTTATTTGTTAACTACAGTTGTTATGTGTGGTGAATGAGCGGGGCACCCAGTAATACGGATTTTCCGCCTAGTACAGGGACCCTTGCTACTTGTTTGTAAGACTTAGCTAATAAATAGATTTTTATTTTTTTTTATTTTCATATTAGGTACCTATATCCCAAAATTTTTTCATTTATTATATGTATTAGGAAAACAATATGAAGTTATACGAGTAGGTACCTCTTGATTATTTTTTTCTATTTTTTAACCCTAATTAAGAAATCTGTTTCTTAGTTTGAAAGATCTAAGCGTAGGTATGCAAGAAGGGATGGTGGGTAGTCGCTTTGACGGGAGATCTTAATATTGAATTTAATTTCCATTTTCACATTTAAATATTTTATTTCAGTTTAAATGACTGATTTTTAAATATTATAATTATTAACTACCTACCTAGAGAAAAACATCGTAATATTATTATGCTCTACCTACTGATTAGTTTGAAAATGGTGGTAAGCCGATGATGTATTTGTTCAAGCCATGAATATGGAAAATTTTCTGGTATTTCACTTGGCATATTATTTAAACTAGAGGATTTAAAAGTGTTCGTAAGCTTACTTGAAGTTATGACGGCCTCCGTGGCACAAAAGGGGAAGAAAAGGGTGTGGATTTTCATCCTACTCTTTACAAGTTAGCTCGCTTCCATCTCAGATTGCATCATCATCACCTTTAGGTGAGATTGTAGTCAAGGACTAACATGTAAAGAATAAAAAAAATATATTTTGATTAAGATCATTACCTAGAATACGGCTAAGATCATACTCGTTAATCCACATTATGTTTACAGATTTAGTTCTTAGTCTTTACAGGCATTATATTTTACCTACGAATAAATCTTCTACTATATAAAAATAAGTCGGGTTTTCCTTCCTGACGCTATAACTCCAGAACGCACGAACCGATTTCCACGAATTTGCATTCGTTGGAAAGGTCTCGGGCTCTGTCAGGTTTATAGGGTAGGGTAGAAGTAGGGTAGGGTAGGGTAGGGGTAGGGTAGGGGTAGGGTAGGGTTAGGGTAGGGTGTGACGACTCTAAGTCTTACATACTATATAGATATAATACAAATTATGCATACTTATTAACTTAATAAGTGCTTAGAAAAAAAAAAAAAAAAAATAGATTTTCATCAAAATAAGCTCAGTACATGAGATTAATGATAAATCACTGAAAAAAAATATTATTTGGAAATCTTTCATTTTTCATTGGCAGATGACGCCGAGAGCCTGTTTACTACTTTACTGGGAGCATGCGGGCTGACGCCTGTGACGCTTTCAGTATGAATAGCTAGAGCAGCTGGCTGAATGCTTGATGTATTCTACTCGTGCTTTTCCATCGTATGATGGAAGCATAGTACGAAGTCGGTTGTTTGGGCGACCAGTAGGGACTTTTATGGCAAAATGGTGATGCTGCCAGGAGTGTCTTCTCATGAGGGAACTCCTTGATGCTTAAGAGCATATATGTGAACCTTTACATAGTTATTGAGTTCTAATGGCATATTATTTATACACAGGGCCGAGCGGCCTATGGTGTGAAATTTGACTTATGAGTCAAAATGATGATGCAACCAGGAGTGTCTTCGCATGAAGGAACTCCTTAATGCTTAAGAGCATATATGTGAAACTTTACATACTAATTACCTTCTGATGGCTTATTAATTATACACAGGGCCGAGCGGCCTATGGTGTGAAATCTTTTAGATTTCTTTCGAACGCATTACACTCTCTTGAGAGTAATGGATACTCTGAAAGTTAAGACTGCCAGCTAGAGGCTAGGCCTGTTACACTAGTTATACAGTGATGCCTTGTTCTGCTTGACATAAAGATGATAGTGGAAGCTAGGCCTGTATTTATACGGTGTTTACAGTGTGCTTTGCTCTACTTGTCGTCTGACAATCAGTTATCTTTCCACTATGTGGAACTCACCCATTCACGCTTATATACCAATAAACTTATACCCTCACGAAAAGGGGTGGGTCCTGGTTCTTAAATAAACCTAATCTCACCAAATTCAGGGAGAGGACCACCGTCGTTGTGCGGGAGTTGGAGCCAATGACCATCTTTTATAAAAAAGATGCCAACCTAATCTCACTTGCTCACCCAGACTCACTCGCTCACCCAAAGCACTATATTACCTTCTGTGAGTTTGTTAGAACTACAGAAACAGCAATGAGGAGCTGTAATACTGACGTCCAGGGTAAACCTGAATGTTGTGTTGCCACTCGCTGTCAATGTGGTCTTATATGATTCACGAAGGCGTAACTATTAAAACGACCTTATCTACGTACTCAGCGTTTGTGTTTTGATAAACCACGAAGAGTTCGTGTATCGATATACCACGAAGAGTTCGTGTATCAATTATATTTTAGGGAATCCGTGATACGAGAACTGTTACCTCTGAGACTTTAAAAGTATTTGTGTTATTATGGACATAACGTTGATTACTGGGTTCTAATCAATAGACGATCACATGCCAATTAAAATATTTTAACCTTTGGAAGATTAACACTTGATAAAGTGTATGTTTTATGCTCTTATATTTATATGAGGCATTTTGAAACAGCTACAATTGGTGCCGTGACCAGGATGGGTCAAAACGGCTTTTAAATTGGCGTAAGCCTACAATTGTTGTCCGTGAAAATGGAAAAGTCAGAAGAGGTAAAAGGTTCTTAACTAATTAGTTTATGGTACGGATTAAAGTCAGAAACCCTTGAGGTCTGGGGGTTGTTATGTGAACCTAAAGTATAATTAAAGTGATTTTGAATTATAAAATAAGGTGGTACACCGCCGTGAGGCAGATAAGGCTACCCTACTGATGGCTTTTTAGCTTTTATATGTACACTAGGTCAAGTGGCCGATGGTGTGAAATATTTAGAATTTGATCAAACTGCTCTAACGCCAGAAAAACAACTTATCATGAATCTCAACGTAGAGCCTCGAGAGTCGGAAGGCTCTAAATCAATGTGACTTTACTAGTTGCACTTTATTCGTAAGGTGCGGCGTCAAGCATTTGGAATGTGACGAACGGTGCTAGAGCATCCCGAAGTCAAAGTTCCAATTTAATTCAGTTCGATGTCGGGGCTCGCAAAAGTCTATAGACAACTTATGTACCTGGAGGAGTGTTATGCTCGGTAGAGTCTGCCGATGCAGTTCCACACCAGATGATTCGTCCGTGGACGGATTTAATTAATTTTCCGAAGGTATAGAATTTCTTCGGTGATCAATAAAATAACTATTTAAATGTCAGGGGGTTGTGGAACCCTTTCAATAAATTGAAGATATAAATAATTAATAGGCACAATAAAATTTTATATAATAAATATAGATACTTATGAAAATTCCTAAAAGTAAATTCTATTCCGCAGGACTTCATAGAATTTAGGGGGTTGATTGTGACGACTCTAAGTCTTACATACTATATAGATATAATACAAATTATGCATACTTATTAACTTAATAGGTGCTTAGAAAAAAAAAAAAAAAAATAGATTTTCATCAAAATAAGCTCAGTACATGAGATTAATGATAAATCACTGAAAAAAAATATTATTTGGAAATCTTTCATTTTTCATTGGCAGATGACGCCGAGAGCCTGTTTACTACTTTACTGGGAGCATGCGGGCTGACGCCTGTGACGCTTTCAGTATGAATAGCTAGAGCAGCTGGCTGAATGCTTGATGTATTCTACTCGTGCTTTTCCATCGTATGATGGAAGCATAGTACGAAGTCGGTTGTTTGGGCGACCAGTAGGGACTTTTATGGCAAAATGGTGATGCTGCCAGGAGTGTCTTCTCATGAGGGAACTCCTTGATGCTTAAGAGCATATATGTGAACCTTTACATAGTTATTGAGTTCTAATGGCATATTATTTATACACAGGGCCGAGCGGCCTATGGTGTGAAATTTGACTTATGAGTCAAAATGATGATGCAACCAGGAGTGTCTTCGCATGAAGGAACTCCTTAATGCTTAAGAGCATATATGTGAAACTTTACATACTAATTACCTTCTGATGGCTTATTAATTATACACAGGGCCGAGCGGCCTATGGTGTGAAATCTTTTAGATTTCTTTCGAACGCATTACACTCTCTTGAGAGTAATGGATACTCTGAAAGTTAAGACTGCCAGCTAGAGGCTAGGCCTGTTACACTAGTTATACAGTGATGCCTTGTTCTGCTTGACATAAAGATGATAGTGGAAGCTAGGCCTGTATTTATACGGTGTTTACAGTGTGCTTTGCTCTACTTGTCGTCTGACAATCAGTTATCTTTCCACTATGTGGAACTCACCCATTCACGCTTATATACCAATAAACTTATACCCTCACGAAAAGGGGTGGGTCCTGGTTCTTAAATAAACCTAATCTCACCAAATTCAGGGAGAGGACCACCGTCGTTGTGCGGGAGTTGGAGCCAATGACCATCTTTTATAAAAAAGATGCCAACCTAATCTCACTTGCTCACCCAGACTCACTCGCTCACCCAAAGCACTATATTACCTTCTGTGAGTTTGTTAGAACTACAGAAACAGCAATGAGGAGCTGTAATACTGACGTCCAGGGTAAACCTGAATGTTGTGTTGCCACTCGCTGTCAATGTGGTCTTATATGATTCACGAAGGCGTAACTATTAAAACGACCTTATCTACGTACTCAGCGTTTGTGTTTTGATAAACCACGAAGAGTTCGTGTATCGATATACCACGAAGAGTTCGTGTATCAATTATATTTTAGGGAATCCGTGATACGAGAACTGTTACCTCTGAGACTTTAAAAGTATTTGTGTTATTATGGACATAACGTTGATTACTGGGTTCTAATCAATAGACGATCACATGCCAATTAAAATATTTTAACCTTTGGAAGATTAACACTTGATAAAGTGTATGTTTTATGCTCTTATATTTATATGAGGCATTTTGAAACAGCTACAAGGGGTAGAGTTGGGTAGGGGAAGTTGAAAGATTACATCGAGTTTCATGTTCCGCTAGTGTTTTCTAAAATTAAACAAACACGAAATTGTCAAAAATCTGTCAGTAACACGAAAACTTTCTTAATAGGGCGCAGGCGTAGAACTCTTGGCACCTAAGGTTTAAGATGATATTTATTCTCATAAAATGGCTTAACCGCTAATATAAGAACATAATTTTTAACTTATATTACTTCGCCATCATGTTTTTTGCTATTACTCACTCAATGCATTAGTTCAGTGATAATTATATAAACTGCTGTGGATTGGATTGGACTTCACCTCTATTGGAGATCCAGCTTATGTCGTGTACATATTCGTAAATTGTCTCGACATCATCTTATTTGTGCTCGTTATTCACACTTCACACTTCATTGAAAGAAATAATAGTGTCCTGCTTGTTAGCAATTAATTGGATATTCGACGTCCAATAAATAATCCGCTTCAGTATTGAAGAAGCATATTTGCCCGTGTTGCTGAGGTATCACGATAAATTTTCTTTGTTATAACATTTCATAGCTTGATCGGGGGAACAATTTATTAAACTATATTATTTTTGTTTATCTGGTAGCTTTTGACACGCGTCTTTTTCGTGTATTTAAGTATTTAATTGGATAATGATTAATGCTTTATTGGTTAAAATCGCTTCGAAAATTAGCCATTATTTGTCGTAAACAAAACAAAATAATTGGGATATCCTTATGAGATAGACATATAACATTGCGGAGTTTTCTGTAGACCTTTTCAGTGTGTATAAAATTTAGTAAATTGTTTTGATAGATCTCGTAGGGTTCAGCCTGCGTTTGCAATGTGTTTTTTTGTGCTTTATTGGTTAAAACCGCTTCGAAAATTAGCCATTATTTGTCGTAAACAAAAAAAATATGTGGGATATCCTTATGAGATAGACATATACCATTGTGGAGTTTTCTTGTGACCTTTTCAGTGTGTATAATACTTAGTACATTGTTTTGATAGATCTCGTAGGGTTCAGCCTGCGTTTGCAATGTGTTTTTTTTTTAAATAAGGTTTTCCATATATTTTTTAAATTATGACCAATATTTCTATTCCTCTCCAATTAGTCGGGAAAGACTGTGTTAGGTGTGGGTACG